>NW_020897761.1:1549830-1683952 GCF_003984885.1 Neopelma chrysocephalum | reverse complement strand
CAAACCTTATAAATTTCCTATAAGTCCTTTCTTACACCTCCTGGCTGAAGCAATCTCATATGTCATTGTTCTCTCTCCATCTCTCATCCTTGTCATCAAAACCTTTGTATTTCTGACACATGTTGCTTCAGACCAGGTAATTAGATCTCAGAAGATAATGAACACTTCAGGTAACTGAGTGCCATTGCCTTACAGGACAAAATTACCATGTTCTCAGTATTGTCTCTTACCTGTTCTTTATAATCTCTTTCATTTTCACTGTTTCTTACCAAAGAGCCACTGTAAAGAGAAGGGATACCTTGCCTTTTTCTACTGAAAGGCCATTCATTACAGTACAATGCAAAAATGAATCCAAGCCACTCAAAACATGCTGCATTGGATGGATCAAGAGAATACCTTTCCTGTGGCCCAGTTCCCAAAGTCTGTATTAAAATAAGCTAACATTTCTTTTTCTGGACTTTACTGGCTGAAGCAATTTTGGATAAGATATCCACCCTGTGCTGCTCAGCCCTGTGCTCAGACCATGACCATCTGCTGTTAACTTTTTACCGTGCTGGTGTCTGGGCAATTCTGACCCCATTCTTTCTTTATTTATAATGAGAAATACTCATTTATTTCCTTTTGCTGTCTCAGCTCCTTCTGTAGGCTGAAATACAGCATGGATAAGATAACGTAGGGAAAAGAACAGGATAACCCTGAGTGAAAGAATAAGATGACAGCATGAGAAGCAGCTTAGCAAACATGAGTAGCAGTTCCTGACAACACGTGTTCAGTTTGGTTTTAGTCTGCAAAAAGGAAATAAAATGATTAAAAAAACCGAGATGAAATAATTCTGAAATCAGGAATGAGTCAAGGTCTTGCAGAGGCAAAGGTTGAGAAGGTTAGTTCTGAATTACTCAACATTGTTTGTTATCTTACATGGGAGATAAGTTTATATCAGCAAAGAAAACATTTATTTACATTCTTTATTATCAGGATAATTCAATATCTAGATGAAGATAAGTTGGCATAAGTGATAAGATATAAAAAAAAGTATTACCCTCCGAGACAGCATTATCTGGTTAATGATCTTCAAAGTGATGTTTTATTTTACATTTTAAACATCTGTCCTTTCCTTTTACTTTTATTTTCTTTTCCATAAATTATCCACATAATCACAAGCCGCCCACTCTCCCTCTGAACATAACATACGACTTCCCTGTGTCATATCTGCACTGCATGTTCTTTGCACTGTATCACATTTAAAATGTCAGATAGTCTTTTCACCTGTGACTGCAAGTCAAGTTTCTTGGAGTTTGTCCCTTGAATGCTCTTGATTCCCAGCACATACTTAGGGGTCAGACTGCAGCTTTGGAAAAGGCCAGCACAGATTATGTCAATCAGTCCTTTATTATCTGCTGCTTTCCTAACAGAAAGACTGAACTGCAAAGTTCAGTCCATTCCATTCCCTTACCATTCCTCCACTTATCCTGATATTGGAATCCCACAAGCTCACGTGCCCTTTGGTTTATTTCTTCCAGGGAAGGCTGCTGTGGAGGCAATGCCTCCCTACAGTTCTGGGTCTGCTTTTAGTCTCTGAAAGAACAGCAGCAAGCCTGATTTGCCCCCAAAATTTCGACCATCCTTTGGCTGCGACGGAAAGGTGATGGAAATCAGGTAAGAGAAGTGTGAGGAGTCCATGTGCATAAATATGTCACAGTGAGTAGCTAGCAAATAAACTGAAAACTTATTGGTGTCAATTCTGAGCATTTCTATGGATTAATATAATTTATCAGTCACCAGAGCTGTTGGTCAGATAGTGCTCAAGTGTTTTACTGAGGTTAATGCACTGAACTATGGCACTGGTCACTCATAACTTCTCATGTGTCGACTTGAGCTTCAGCACAAAAGATTTGAGCTGCTGTGGTTTTGTTCACACTTGTGATGGACTTAGATGCTCACTGGGGCTCAGCTAACACAGGGTAATTTCCTGAGCAGATACGACTTGATAATAGGTCCAACCCACCCAAGCCTTACATATATCAACTCCTTGATGTCCTGTAGGATTTCATCCAGTACCTTTTCATCATCAGGGAAGAGCTAAAACAGAGGGAAAGAAGGGATAAGAGCTGAGGAAAAACTCCTTCAGTAGCCAAGGTAAACCCAAATATATATTGATATATAGTCTAAATGTACCAAGTTTGCAATACAAATTGTAACTTGAAAGAGAAGTGAAAACTACAAGGTCTTACTCATCCAGGGATTTTTGTTCTCTCACTCAACACAACACAAACACTGGCTGTCAGTTGAGAAAATATATTACTTCCAGCAAAGATGAAAATCAAATTCAAGCACACATTGAAAATTCAGACATTATTAACTCCATGATTGAAACCCGTGGTTTATGTATTTTGTTACTGCACACACTGTATATTCCTGCATTTTGTGCTTGCATGTGTGCTTTGTTTTATTTAACATATCACAGTGAACTATCAAAAGTCTTGCAAAATATAATCACCTGAACACAGAGAAAGACTGAGTTTGAAACCTTATGAGTCTCAGTCTCATATCTGTACAGGAGGGAATTGAATGCTCTTTTGGAGCACCAATGCCTGTGCATTCCAGTTAAAATGAACCAAACTAAATGCAGGGATTCTGTTACAGCCATGGCAGCTGCAAAAAAGACACTCTGGTTTGCAGCAGGATGGCACGATCCTTGCTGCACTGAACCTTAGTACAAACCCACAGCACTGCTTTGGAGTCACTGTGAGGGACCTGAGTATCAAAATAAACCTGTCAAGCAGAAGAGCAGAGCTGTGAGGGACGTGCAAATTGCAGATTGTACCAAATCTCACTGCACCTGAGAGTCAGTGCAAGCTTTTGCTGGTCCAGCAAGCTGAGGGAGTGGCTGCTCTCCCGGTCCCTCTGGGGCACTCACCAGTCACTGCTGTGAAAGTACTGAAGCCACTTGTTGAGGCTGCTGCAAACAGTTTGCAGTTTTTCCTGTCTGGAGCCAACACTGATTCTGCTCCAACACAACCCAACCTCTCCCTGAACTGTTCAGTTTCTTGCTGCAGATCAGCCAGGTCTCCCATGTCCTGCAGGCATTGGGCAAGAGGGTGGGAAAAGGGACTGCTGTGATTGCTTTGATCCAACTCAGAGGAATTCTCCCCTTTCCCTGGCTATTTTGGGATATGTGTGTATCAGAGATCTGGGAAATGCCTCTAATTCCGCTGCACAGCCCTTACAAACCCTTTGAGACAGGACTAGGGTGGCTCATCCTCCCTGAGGATGCTGGAACTGAGTGCTTGACTCTGTGTTGGTTGTATGCTACCAAGAGACACTGCAGCTTCACCCCTAAGAGGCCAAAATTACCCCAGCCTGGATATGTTTTGATTTTATGGAGAAGAAATGTGGAGAGAGAGGAAAGACACAAAAAAAGTAAGGGGAAACTGGCAAAAAAAGTTTGAGGTAGAGAAAAGGGTACATGGACTAAAGAGGGAAAATTACGGGGAAATAGAAAATGATGGCACATTGGTTGGTTGACAAACATGTTACAGAAGAACTACTTTACTTCAAAGAATCTGTTGGACAGCTGGCCAAGTCTGAATCCTGCCTGATACTAAGAAATTATCTCCTTACCCTAGGCTTAATGCATTGAATTTGTTCAGTTTTCTAATCTTCATAGAATCACGGTTTGGGTTGGAAGGGACCCTAAAGATTATCTTGTTCCAACCCCCTGCCATGGGCAGGGACACCTTCCACTATCCCAGGTTGCTCAGAGCCCCATCCAACCCGGCCTGGAACACTTCCAGGGATGGGGCAGTCACAGCTTCTCTGGGCAACCTGTGCCAGGGCCTCACCACCCTCACAGGGGAGAATTTCTTCCTAATATCAAATCTAAACCTAATCTCTCTCAGTTTGAAGTCATTTCTCCTTGTCCTGTCACTACACACTCTTGTAAAAACATGGAAGATTTGCAGATACTCTTAGCTCCCTCCCAAAAAGGACACAGGTTTGGCAGCCAGGAGAGGGAAGCTCACATAGCAGCTTTTCACACTGCTTTTACCTTTCCTTCTGCATGATTCAGAGTACAACACAAACAATCTACATCTGAAAGCAAGTGGAAACATCCAACCCTGAACTGTGCCAGGGGAGCTGATAAGTTTTAGGATCAGGGTAACACCAGGACACGGTGTCTGAGGACCTCCCTTCTCCCAGTTAGTGAAACACCCAGAGAAACACTGGAATGATGGCACTCAGGAGCAGGTGGGACTGTACCACAGCTCCCTCTCTGATCCCAGTGACCCTCAGAAAAAGAGCTTCTGCCAACCAGAAAAGGTTGAAACTCTAAGGAAGAAATCTGAGGAAGAAAATCCTCAGCTTCTTGGTCAGTCACAGTGTCACACAGGTAAGAGACACCCCTGAAATGGAGGGAAGGAGCTTGTTCTTCCACCACCCCACAGCAGCCCGCTGTTCCCTTACTCTGGCCTAAGCCCTGCACTGGTCTGTCCTGCTCAGCCTGAGGCCTGGCTTACAGCCAGGGCTCCCTCCCCTGGGACAAAAAAGATGGATGAGATCATGTTTTTTAGGCAGATTAATCTCACATTGCTTATTGCTGGCCAAAGACCGTTTTTCACATCTCCTGCCAATTACCTATTGCCTAAATATCTGACACCTGATAAAGAACAAAACATTCCTCCCTTCCTAGTGCTGTTAAGCAATGCTTATATACAAAGAAGTGTAAAGCTACTCCCTGCTAAGTCCATTAAAACCAGGAGAAGCTTCTTTTCTTAATCGTGGATCACAGAGTACCCCTGCCAGCCTGGCATCCTTTGGAAGGACGTTTCTAAGAAGCACTCATTTAGCAACTCTTTTATTAATCCCAAAACATCTTTCCCTCAAATCTCTCTGCCCACACTCCAACAGTCCAGCTGGTCCATTCATCCAGCCAGGTCAGGCAACACAGCCACCTGCCATAAGACCACAGAAGAGATCTAGCTTTGTGTTCCCAGTTCTGTCTTTCCTGGGCTCCTTATCCCTTCTTTGCCTACCTTCCAGCACTCAGCAAACTGACAGGGTGGTGTCAGGTGTCTGAACTTGCTCCAACAATTAGGATAATGCCAAAGCTGATCTTTGCAGGCAGCCCTGCACACAAGGCACACACGTGGCTCTCACCACTGAGCAAGAAACATGCCCAGGAATGGGATAGGGCCGAGTGACCATCTAAACAAGCTCCCTGTCGTTATTTCTTGGGGCTAAAGAAACCAGTGTGGACAAAACAGCCCCAGCAAAGGCTTCACAGCAGCACCAGGGCACGAGCAGGTTTGCAGGGACTGGAAGGCAGTGCTTTGGGTCTGTGTCAAATGGTGTGGTCAGGAAAGTGATGCAACGTAGGATAAATTTATCTTATGTGGTCAGCAAAATTTTCTTTTGCCCTCGGAACAAACATGCACCCCCAGAGAAGAGGCAATTCTGGACAGAAAAAGGCAAGAGATGGAAACATACTCACCCTGAAGCCTCCTGGGACTCTGGTGGTTTGTAAGTGCTCTGAGCTGGAGAGAGAAGCACTGGAACAAGTCAGGCTTTGGAAACATCCTCTGGAACAAAACTACACTCCAGGGAGGAAGAACAGGCCTGAAGGTCAAGCAACCTTGAGGTATCCCTCAGCTTGGGGATCTCTGGAGAGCAGCAGGGAGAACCATTCCAACAGCAGTTATTCTGCTGGTGAAAGAGAAAGTGAAACCAATGATACAAGTATGAGGCTGAGAAAACCTGTGACAAGATGCCTGCTCCCTTACCCCAGAGCACAGGCAGCTAATCCCACACTTAGTGGTTGTCAGATGTTCAGTGAATCCTAGGACAAGTCACCTTCCAGCTGCAGGAGACAAAGCACAAGCCACACAACTGTGCCAAGCTGTCAGGTGCAGAGACACCAAGGGATGCTGTAAAGAACTTCAGTTTGTCTCCATAAAGCCATTTCCCTTCTTGTGGATTGCCACAGTCAGCTTTCTGCAGAGCTGAGAATACCCTACAACACCAGCACTTGCCTAAATAATTGCAAAAGGTAATGCAGGGAAGCATCCTGCTGTTAGAGGAAAGCTGGAAGGATGGAGAGTTGGATGTAGAACCCCACGGCCTCCAGCCCAGCCCTTCCAGACCAGTCCTCACCGAGTGTGCCCACGAGGCCCCTCTCAGTTTCCTTCCATGGGCATTTGGTCCAGGAACAGGCATTCCATTTGTGGGCATGGTGTTTATTTCCTTTTAATACTTAGCCAAGGAAACTTGCAGTAATGAATGATCTAGTAACAGAATTAAACCCATATTTGTACTTACCCCACAGGGCTAAGGTGGGTTGTTGGGGTTTCTTTTGCTATTATTTATTGAGAAAACCCCCCTTACACCTGACACTTGGTGCATCCTTTTGGAAGAAGCCTCCAATGCTTTGCTACATCCTCCAAAGGGGTGCTTGGTTTCCACCTACAAACTGCATTAAGCACAACTGTTGCTTTCATAAATCCGGACTGGGGCAAAGATTTTATTAATTTGTCACGAATTAATAATCTTACCACTTTTTATTCTTGGAGGTATCTTATTAATGAAAACAATAATTATGATATTTCCATTAGTCTCACAATCCCCATGAATTCTCTTTTGAAGCCTTTCTCCCCCACCAGCCTTGTGAAAACACGCAACTCTTTATAAATGGTATTAAGACTTTTTGACCTCCTTATCAGCTGTGTCCTTGTACTGTGGGTTCTAATTAGGTTAATTACATTTCTTCAGATACATCTTTGTGGGTGTAGGTATAATCTAGGAATAACCTTGGCAGGTAGTTTGTCTTGCTGCGTAAATGGCTTCTTGGAAATACAAAAATTCACAAAAAACTTGTGACAGAAGTTTTGTTTTCCCTCTGACGGCTCTCTGGCAGTACTTGATATTCCCACCAGAAAGAACAGGAAGATTGATGGCCTTGTTCTGTAGCTGTTACAGTTTAAGGACAGACAAGACTTGAGAGCATGTGGTACACAGCTGGAAAAATAATCACATTAAGTTCTTGGCACACAAATCCTTTTCAGGCCCAAAATAAAGGCAGAAGTCACCAACATGATATACATTTGGCAGCTGCTCCAATTTAATGTGCATTGAACTGGGAGAGGATAGAAACTCAGGTCTGTTCCAGGACCTACTGACTCCTCCTCTGTGCTCCTCTCCCACAATCCAAGGATGTCCTTTCCCCTCCCAGGGATGTGATGGCTGATAGGCAGCTTAGGAACCCCCAACTACCCTGCTCACCTGGTATTTACAGGAAGCCCCAACTACCCTTCTTACCTGGTATTTCCCTTGGATGTTTCCTGCTGCTTTCCAGGATGTGAAGAAGGGCTTGTGTATAAGTTCCTCCCCCTGCACCCAGCCAAGGAGGTCTCCTCCCCACTACCATTCTATGATCCTGCCAGGTACAGGATCCAGGCTTGGGTCTGCCACAGCATGACTGGCTCCATCCCTATCCCATCCCTGCCCTTGGAAAAGTGAGAGGACACTTGCAGCCCCATCCAGGAGGTGGCTGTGCCAGGGACTCCCTGGAGCTCTGGGCATGGGCAGCTTCAGGCTTCCCTCCCTCCACAAGGCACTTCCCAATGTCTCCCCACAGCAGCCACCTTCCCAGGAGAGCGACCCCACATATCTTACTCTGCCCCCATTGCCATCCCCTGTGCCCTCCTGTAACTCCTCCCCCCAAAGCAGGACCCTCAGAGAAAAAACAGGCCAAGGCAATTTTTTTTCCTCCCCTAATAGCAAAATATATTTTAACTGCTGTAATACAGTAGATTATAAACAGCTCTTGTGCGTGACAGAACATGGTACAGGGTGTATCATGGAATGGCTGGGGCCGGGGCCAGGGCCAAGGCCAGGCTGTCCTCTGCCACCACCAGGGAAGGGGCACCATGGCTGGAGGCACCGGGAGAAGGGATGAGCCAGGGCTGGCTCAGAGGTACCACAGGGAGCCAGCTCATCATCCTGATGCCACAGAGCATGTGGACTCCTTGAATCCACTGTCCTTCCAGCCCATCTGTGTTTGGCAGCAGAAGCTCCAACAGTTCAGTTTTCCTTCAGCAGATTCAAGCAATCCATGCCATTCCATCCTGAAAAAAATCCATGGGGATTTGCCCCAGCTCACACCATGGCACACAGCACACGATGTACTCGGACGGCTGCCACGGGAGAGCACACAGCTCACAGCTCAGACGCAGGACTGCTTCACCCCTGGAGGCTGGAAGCCAAACACCCCGACAGAAAGGACCTACTAGGCATGAGGGCTCCACAGAGATTCGGTCTTCCCAAGAACAAAGTGTTTTCTGCATGAAAACCAGGATGCATTTGCTGTATTAATACTGATTTTCGTGAGGTTACTGAGCAAGGAGCTGCAGCTGTACTGGCTGCCATTCCAATGCTGGAGGCTTCCCACCTCATAAGTGAGGGAGTTACCATGGAAGCAAGCTGCACAGTCCTTGTGTTGGAAAGAACCACAGGAAACAGTATATATTATATTAAGTACTTGTAAAGGGCAGGTGGGAACCTTTGCATCCTCCTTATTGACCATAACACTGGACTGCTAGGTCTGGCACTCACAGCCTAAGAAAACTCCAGCATGGTATAATTGACTTTTAATTAAATGAGCAACGTGCAAAAGACTTAGTATTTCCCCTCCAGCACTCTTAAGAAAAATGAAAATATAAGCCCACATTCAGAAGCAATTAAAAAAAACCCACAGAATTGAAAGTAATCCAAATTGTTAATGCCCTGACAGCACGGTTGCCAGATACCTTGATCTACAAGGCTAAAAACCTCAACTTGTCAAAAACTAAGACTAGTTCCAACAGCTGAGCATCCCTTTCTGGTTGCCTTTTGCTTGCCAGATGCTCAAGCCCAGAGGCTTCAAACAGTGAGGATGCTGACACAGTAAATGCTGATGATCCTTTTGGGCATTTGACAGTGCCAGCTGTGAGAGCAACACCAAAACTGGGCACAAAGTGAGCCACCACCAGGGTTTGGTCTCCTTTTGAGAACACTGAGACAGTACTGAGACCTGACACAGGCAAGAAGGCAACAAGCCAAGTCCCTAATCCATCACACCCCCCTTGAGTGCAGTTAAATCTGTGTTTTGAGCACCACATGAAAAAGAACTGGACAGAGTTTCATCCTATGCCAAGGAGGTGACAAAGCTGTTTAGCCAAAGGGTGGGAGTTTTGTCTTTTTCAATAAGGAAGCTTAGTTGTTCCAGAACTTCTGTTCTTTCCTCCCACAAAAGGTATGGTGAAAGATAGGATTACTCAAGCTGAATGAAGATAAAGTAATCCATTTAATTCTCAGGATTTTATAAACTAATACTGCCAAATTTGAGTATATACGTGAACCTCTTCCTCTGAAATTACCTCAACTGTTTCAACGAGCAATTTCTAGCAGGAGTTATTGTCGGAGGAGAGCCACACACGCAAACACTGTATTTGGCAAATTTGCCCTGACAAAGTCCTTTCTCAAGAGCAGGACTCCTTACTGAAGACTGAACACCTGGAAGAGTTTAATTTCTCCCATGAAATTACTTCTGACTCAGGTTAGCGAAAACAGAAGCCTGAAAGAGCGTCTGAAGTGGTTTGGGAGACAAGTCCATCAGCTGTCCCAATACTGCTGGTATCAGATACCCAGAGCTGTAGGTCAGTACGGAAACACTGTCACCAAAAAGTGCCAATAAAGAATATGTGAATAATTCTGAAATCCTTGTCACCAAAGTTAAGGTACTCTATGAGATGACCCTCTTCACCAAAGTCAAGGTTCCTCCACCAGTTGACCTTCATTCCCCAGCAGCATTAGAAGCTGCTGCAACACATGTGGGCAAGTGGCACCAAGGTGCTGAGCTGCGCTGGCCAAACGAGAGTGGGCCATGTACCTGTAATGTTGATCCCATTTTCTTACAGTTGGCTTGTAGTATTTCAAATCTTTCTTAGTAAAGAAACCCTTAACAACCGTATATATACCTTAAAGCACCTGCCAAATTAAAGTAAAAGCTCTTTTACAAGTTAATCATGTTGAAAGAATTGATTATCTAGAGCAGGAGAAAGGAAGAGCAAGAAAAAAAACTATTCCTCAAGTCACAAGGGCCTTCAGAGAACAAAAATGCTGTAAGACAGTTGAATGAATACAGATAAAACACAAATTTTCAGTGTAAAAAGTCATATAAAGACTGCCCACACCATGCCCTGCTTCCGAACCTGACTCTGCAACGCAGCCACAAGCACACTGACAGTCCCTTCTCCCTCTGCCCATTTCACATCTGTTGGCAGCCAACACACATGGAACACAGTTCAAAGCCAGCTGGGAATACTTTGGCTATCTTCAGAGCAAGAAGGCAAACACACTGTTGCTCTGCCACTTGTGACAGTGGCAGGCAGGATCACGAAGAACAGAAGGTTTGTAGACACCCTGTTACCAAAAGGGAGAAAAAAACCCTGCAGAGAGATGGCTAAGGAAGATGGACGGATGCCAACAATGAGCTACCAGCAAATCTGACTAGCTTGCCTCTTGTCCAGAAAAGCAGCAACTGGGGGGGACCCCTGGATGAGTAGGATTCCAGTAGACTCCACCTTCAGCTCAATGTTTTACTGGCATGGAAATGGCTCAAAGTGGGACAGCACGTAATAGATGCTGCCTTATGAAGTCTGTTGCAATCCAGGTCAACTGGTTTGCTCCAGCAACGTTTAAAAAAAATTACAGTTTCTCCCCAATAATCAGGAGGCACAACTTCCCTTAGAAAAAGTCTGTAGTGAGTTAGATCACTGGTCCAAATACTTGGAGGACAACTCTGTTTTTCTGTGACGACATGGCCAGAGGACACCATTTTCACATCTTCGTATGACACGACCATGAGCGTGGCTTCAAATAGTCCAGGAACGTGGGCTGCAAAACATGGAGAAGTAGTGAATTAGTCACCAGCTGTGGTGTGAGCCCCTGAAGTCAAACCTCCCTAGCAGGAAAGATCAAACCACATGTCTACACCCTGCAACCCTGTTCTAACCCTCACTAAACAGTGCCTGGAAGTGCAGCTACAGCCACAAGTCCTCATGCATCAGATAAATGCACGCCCAGCAGCACGTTGTATCAAGAAGCCAAGTCATGTACAATGGCAAACTCTTAATTGAGGAGAATCAAACTAAAAATAGGGGTTGCTTGAGGATACCTTCAGTTAAAACTGAAATCAGCTAGAACAGCAGAAAGTTTTATGTAAAACAGAGTCTGGTACCCAAGGAAAGGAGTTACAAGTCAGAGAAAACACCCCAACAAAACCCCAAACTGACCATTTACAGGCAACCATTTCTCACTGCCACCCACTCCAGCCTGGGAGAGGGACGACAGCCACAGTTTTTGTGGGCCTCCCATGAAAGTTTCTCCTGACCTCCATCCCCACAGCCTAAATGAGGTTTAGCATAGTGGTTTATATCCACAGAAATGTGGGAAAACCACCCTCAGTTTCAAGCAGCAAAATACTACCAGCATAGAGAGAGCACTACTGAAAGCACTTCTGTTAGGGAGCCTGTAGACTGAGCAGCTCCTACAGAACTGATGCAGCTCACTGCCAAAAAACCTCGTGCCATGTAACTTCTGCCATGTCCCCACAGCAAGACAGGGCCAGCCCCTGGGTTATCCCACAGGGAAGGTGTGTCACTCACGTTTTCCGTAGGGCAGTACCGGCGTGCATACCACTCCTGGCTGTAGAGGCAGATGATGACACCTTGGCCCAGGAAGAGGGAAGTCCACATGATCACATTATAGATGGGCCCTTTCCGACGGTCATTGAGGGTGAAGTTGAAGACCACTGGAAAGAGGTGAAACCAGAAGCATTGTTCAGAGGCAAACTCAGGAACCAAAGATCAACTGATTTCACTGGATCTTCCCCTCCCTTCATCTTCTTACTTCACCTCTGGAGCAACAAGGCCGCTCCATGAGGTCAGTATAGTGCAAGAAAATCTGATTATGCTTGATAATAGAGCAACTACTGTTGTTTGCCAACAAGGTGGCCCAGCTTGTGCCTCTGGGGATCAATATCTGTGCTACATGGGTGACAAGACATGGCAGAGGTGGCCTAGAGATTATTAGAGCCCTCTACCTCAAAACCCAAAATGAAATGCCAGAGCTCCAATTCTAAATAGGCTCTTCCTCAATGTAGTAGTAAAGTAATACCTGTCTTACACTATGACTTTGGAGAGGAAGACCTACAACTTGCTGACACACAGCAATTCAGCTGCAGCTCGGCAAAGAGGAAGCAGTGCTAGTAAACTATGTGCAGTCCCACAGGACCAGCAGTATATCATATAGGGCTCTCTTCCTCTTCACCAATACCTTGTTCATTTAAGTCCAAACCTTCAAAATCCTCTGTGTGTATGTAGATATATAACTACTGAGCTGAAGTCACAAAAGTTGGACACACAGTTGCAACCCTGGGACAAGAAACAGTCCTGTGTGTTAGTGCCTAAAGAACAACTGGATCATTATCAGAAGGGCAAAATATGCTTTTAAAAAAACCAAACAAACCACCCACAGCCCACTCTCATACTCTTCCCTGGCACTTACCTCCAAAGCATGTAAACAGGCAAAAGAGAACTGGATAGAAGAAGCCAAAGCAGATGCTCAGGACATACTCGTGCACAACAGCTGATACAGTGAAGACAGACAGCATAGCTGCTGCTCTGAACTTCTTACCAAAAAACTGGAAGAGAGGAGAATACCAAGTATTAGGAGCTACTCTGATGTGGGTTATGTTTGTTTGTTGCAACATTTATTCTTTTTTTCTGAGCTAAGAAGGGCCTCCTCTAGCCCAGAGGCACACATGAAATGCTAAGTGCTTTACAGAGCACCTTGGGGCTTGGGTGGTTTTCTTCAGGCACGTTTCTGGTCTCCTGCATAGGTTCTCAGTTCGAGCCCACTCATGGAATATCCACCATAGCTCATCAAGACAGTGTAATGTGAGTTCTAGCTCTGAGTCAATCCCTGCATTCCTACATCTCAGACCCACATTTTGCACACATTAAGGACTTGGAAATGACCAATGGATCTCTCTAAAAAGCACAGTGGATACCCACAGCAGCTGAGGTGAGACATTTTTGTGCTTCTAAATGGACAGGGATGCTGCACCTTGACAAAGGTACTGTTTTGCCCAGTAGTTAAAAGTTTAATTAACAAAAGAATACATCTGCTTGTTACTCACCCAAAGGAAGTCCCTGTAGGCATAGTAATAGAGCCAGTCATGTACTACCACGTTCCAGGTTCGGTAGTAGTTTGCATAGGATGTGGAATTCCACCAGTCCTGAAAGAATAGTTGAAAGACTATAAATCTAATTAAGTATAAACCATTCTACGGGGCTTTTCTAGGATATCAAATTGAAAAATACTGAACAGAATAATACCAAGCTAACGCATCAATTTGGCTATGAAAAAACACTTTCCATTGCACTTTCAACATTCTAGTTTAATATACCAAGTTAGGTTTTATCCCAAACTGCAGGTGGCTGATGTGATAAAAGAACAAAAACAGTGCTAGTGGAGCTACTGGGTAGGTCTGGTGGCTGGTTCTGTTTGTGCACAGGGTGTAGCACCTTAAAGCAACTCAGACTGCCAAGCAGAAATCAAATCTCCTCTACAGCACAGCAACAAACTTGAGCTTTAACAGCACAAAAGCAAAATCCCATGGATGTTTTGTTTGGTAAAACAATCTTCAGTTTCCTCCTCTTTCCTTCTCATCAGGACAATGACTTCTAGAAGCTTTATAAGCTAAAACTGCTGGTTCTTACCTTGTAGAACATCCTGTCTGCAAAGCGCAGCATCTCGGCAAATGCGTTGAGCCAACAGTGCAGGAATGCAAAGAACACCAGGAAAAGGATCAGTACACCTGGAAACAAGGGAGATGCAGACTGGTTTTGTAGTGTTTTCTCTCAGCTACAAGCAAGAGCACGTAACACAATCAAGGCTGTTCTTACAGGCACTGGCACAGGTGAGATTTACTGCTTTGTACAGGTAGCATGAAAGTGTTCCAGTTTCTCACCACACCAGGCCATGTTTAACCCAGAGAGCAACAGCAAGGTTGCCACAGAGCCTACAACTTTGAAGACAGTTAAATTCAAAACCCAGCTTTTATTTTGTGCTGCTGATTCTGAAGTTTAACACTGTAAGGCTGAAATCTGTCCACAAGATCTCCTTTGCTGATCTCTGCCTGCCATGAACACATCTCATATGAAGCACTTCTCCCTCCCACCTTTCCCACAAAGGCAACAGTCACTCATGGATTCAGGCCTTACCTGGCAGAATAGAGTTGAAGATGCACAGGACCAGCCCTCGAAGATTGAAGGTTTCTTGGCTACTGTTGTGAAACTGAGGAATGCAGAGTCTCACAAAGATGTAGTAGGCATAGAAAAGTGAACCAAGCACCTGGAACAAAAATACCCAAAAGTCTGACTTCATAAGAGAAATACACAATTAACACATTACCACTTGCCAGCTCCAGGAGAGAACAGCAGCTGCCAACACAAGCCAAAATAATTTATTTTACATTGCTGCCAATAAACCTCCCTAAGGATCCAGGCACAAAGTAAGCCACAGCAACCCCGGTAGCTCACTGACAGCCAGCAGCAAAATCAACTTGTCTTTTCTACTCCAGCAGCTGTCAGTTCCTCCCAGTCCTATCAACTCACAAGCTGTGACACAAAAGACATGTGCCAATGCAAGAGTGAGGGAAGTAGCCTGTGATCTAGGTCCAAGACAAGGGCAGAAATAATTGAAAAATACTTACTGTACTTAAATCTAATATTAAATCTTACTTTTCTTTCATCCCAAAGGACATTACAGGCCAAACCACCTCAGGCTTTCTCTGGCTCATGAACCAACATTCTGGATGCTGAGGTCAAAATGCAAGTCAGTGTTTAACTGCTCTGCTGGAAGGCAGGTGTGTGCTCTGTCACCCTCTTTAGTCCAAGAGCAAAGCACCCAAAGGCCTGTTTGTGCTGCCCCCTTTTTTTTTTCTCTACATTGTTTTGCTTTTTAAACCATGAACACATTGTGTGACAGGAAAGGTTTCAGTCACACAAATCCATTTCTTGGAAACACATCCGCAAGAAGCTTTTGAAGCTCACAGCCACAAATGTGAAGAACCAGTCAACCTTAAGCTCAAATAAGCACTGGAGGTTTGGACTCCAGGCCTCATTGTTTCACAAATTGCTCTGAGTACCTGCAGGGAGGCAGCTGTGCCAGTGCACTACAATCAGGGTAAAGAAAGAAGGCCAGTGCATGGGTATTGCTCTACACACACCCACGGAGCTTTTTTATCTGGAATGGAGTCTAAAGGCTTGTTTAAGTAAAGACTTCTAATTTCTTTTCTTTCTTTGACACAACCACTAGTGCACCAAGATCACAGTTTCTTTTTTAGTCACTAAAAGGTATTCTTTTCTGGTAAGCCCACACCAAGTACAGAGTGATGTAATGCCAAAGGGAGAGCTGTTGAGCCACACAGCTCACGTGATCTCCAAAAGTGCACTCTGCAGAGAGCTGCACTACTCACCTGTGCAAACTTGGTGGCTACGTAGCCCCATCTTATCGTGGGATTCCTAGGGAAAAGAACACATGATACCATAGCTAAATAGGACCTCAAAGCAGCAAACCCCTCCCCTTCAATTACTGATTTTACTGTCCTATTCTCTGAAAAAACCCGGGTTTTGAATTCCAGAAATCTCAATCTCCTGACATCTAAGGGGATGTCTGCCCAAACTGCTGGTTCCTTGCTTTCAATTACAGCAATTCCATAAATGGAAAGGTATCTGGAGGGCAGCACTGCACAGTTACATAGGAGGGGGGGATCTGCCCAACAGTCACATAAAGGACTGCTGACCTCACACTGCCAAAGTGCAACCCAGCAACTACAGAAAAGTTTGGGAGTTCCCACTTTTAAAGGCTTCAACCTCTCCCCTCAAACTCGAGACAGGGCTGCTTATTAGCACCACATAAAACACACAAGCCTGTTGCAGGAACTGCCCATCACTAGATAATCTGTAGCAAGTTCTTTATTTGCCTCACTTCAAGTGCGTTTCCCAAGGAAATAAAAGCAGAAGTGTAAAGTCAAAATACTATGAGCATTAGAGTGAGTTTCCAGGAGCAAGCCCTGCCCTTGCCAGGTTACTGGTTTAACTACATCTTTATGAAAGCTCTCACTCATTAATTGATCACACCCAGGGATGCTTAATGTTGGCTTCAGTTTTCAGACTACTTTCATGTTCTATTGTTGCTCACATTACCTGGGATAGTTGTCTCTGTAGATGAGGGTGGGAGCAAAGAGGAAGTACAGGTACTGAGAGATTCTGGGAACAGGTACTGTGCCTGGGAAGAGGGGGAAATAAAAAACAGAAAGAACACTCAGCAATCTTTTTGCCTAATGACAGTTCAGCCTCCCCAGTACCCTTTCACAACACAGAACCCTTATCACCTCAGAAACCTCAGTCTGGAACTAAAGGGATGGGATTTACAGAGAATAAAACAAGTAGACCTCTGAGATGGAGTCTCCCCACCATGAAGCCCAGTTAACAAGTGAGGGTAACTAACTAACTAGCTGCTAACATCTTGGTATCCCATTTCCTTTCCTCTTAGGGAACATGAAGCTGTAAGGCCTGTATCGACACATGGGTTCAGTTCAGCTCTAGCATGTCTTGCTCAAAGAGTTTCTATTCTACGACTGCTGTCATTTCAACTGGAACACTAAGCTGGAGGTAGGCTGGCAACCTCCAAACACTTTTTGCTCCTAAAAGCAGAAATAGGGAGTCTATAGAACAAAGACTTCAGATCCAGAGATGATTTAGACCTGAACAACAGTCACGTTCGTAGCCTAACACCAAATGAAAAGGTTCAGGCTGAAATTATGATGCAGAGCCCTTTGACCTCCCCATTCCAAGTCACCTATTCAAAACCCACCTCTCCAGCTCATGAGGGCAGCTTAAAGTAATGGAGAGGAAATTAGAGCTGGCTATGCCCTGCTGTAAAATGAAGTAGGGCAAGTTACTCACTGGACTTGTCCTTCACAGAGGACAGGACTCTGGGTACATTCTCCCGGATGAAGGAATAAGCCTTCATAACAAGACGGACCTGTAAGGCCAAGAGATCAGCAGCTTAATACTCTCACTTTGCAATAAAGACTGGATCAAACATTTTACAGCAACACCTTCAATACCTTTTTCTGCAATTTACTCCTCCTAGAAGGAGTAAAGAGTTACTTCCTCCACAAACAAGCCTGTTTAACTGACATGAATTTAAAACTCTGCAAAGTGAAACTTGCAGTAACAAAAACGGCTCAGGAGAGTCAAAACATCTCATTTAGGCTCACAGGATCACCACATACACAAGGACCCTGAATAACACCAGCAAGTCACTAACCAGCTAACATTAACTTAAAATTGAAGGGAAACCCCCTATGCATTTCAGTAGGTCAGGATGTTTCAATGTCTTGAAAATAAATCCTTGAAGCCAGATGTGTTGTACAGCAATTACCGCTACCTGGGGATAAGGTGATGCCACATTAAATAGTGCACAGCTGCAGAGCAGGGTTTTTTTATTTTGCTTTAACACTGAAGAGCCAAAAGGAGTGCCAGTCCAAGGTTAATTCTTAAAGCTACACTCATCTCTGACCATCCTTCTTTTAACCTGATGGTCTAATCAGACCACTTTTGTACTCTTCCCCTGCTTCCCCCCCCCCCGCAAAAAAAGGAATCCACTTTCAATAAAGTTCTGACTGCAGAGCAAAGACACTTGTTTCTTGGGAACAGAAATGGAAACAGGAACCACTTGACAACTGTGTTCTTGCTTTTTTTGGGTTTTGTTTTTTAAAGAGGAATGTTACAGCTTCCTTGTGAACTATGGCACAACATGTTCTTAAAATTTGTTTTAAGCACTTAGCATCCACAAGACAACTAGAAATAAATGGAATTTCAGCCCTGAAGTAAAAAAACACAGTAAAATCTTAAACAGAGGGTAAAACCCACAAGTGGTTTCCAGGTCAAAATCTACTCTTTCTCAAGTCACAGACAACCTCAAACTACAGCCCTGGCTTACTTTAACAAATAAAAGTGACATTTTAGGGAAAAGGACCCTTTTCATTTTGAAAATGAAATTCAATATATCCAAAGATAGGTAGGGACTTACCTGCTCCAGTATGACAATAAAACGGGAAGCTGGAGGCAGGGCATAGGCTACAGCAACATAGGTTGGTCCAAAGCCAAGCCCAGCTATTTGGAAGAGTGTGAACAACATCCCATAGAAGAAAGAGTGGATTGCACGATGGGAGGAACTGCAGTAGCCTTGGGCCCACCAGACAAAGAGGTTGTATGGAATGACAACTGTGGCACTGAACATGCACAGCCAAGTACAGAAGACAACTGGGAGCTTTCCAAAAACAAAGACCAGGAGATCAAATCCTAGGACCAGCCTAGAAGGTACAAGGAAAGACACAATATTCAGTGTCCATTGTTTGATTAGGAATACTTCTCGTCCACTAAGTGGCTACAAAACACAAAGCTTCCAGATCATAATTGTTTGACAGTTGGGATAGAAGTGACCATGGGAATAGCAAGCTTTAAGTGACCACTCTCAAGTATACCAGAAAATAAATGCAGGACTCATGCCATCAGGGCACATAATTAAGCCCCACAGGGCTTAATTAAGCACATCTTTAAGATCAGCATGTGGTTTAAGAATATGCTCAAGCTCATCCCTGCTAAGAACAAGCACGTGACTAAACGATCCAGTGCTGAACCAGGGTCCGAAAGAGCTTTTGGGGAACACTCCCAGGACATGGCCACTGAGAATCAGTTCTTCCCAGGAGTTTAACACCTAAAGAGGCTTTTTCCCCACCTCTGTAGGCACGGGGTATTTTAACAGGCACCGCTCAAATCTAGTTTAATCCTGCTTTGTGAGATCTGTGGGCATTCAACATGGATTCAGTTTAGAAGTTACCCAAAAGGTTCAGGGTCATTAGATGGTCAGTCCAAATATATCCAGCTGGTGTGCACCAGGTACTTCAGTCCATTAATCAAGCTTAATACATAAGGACATAAACAAAAGGATGTTCAACTTGACTATCACAGTCACCAGAGCTTACTCCTACAGTAAGCAGCTCTTCTAAACTAAGATCAGAGGAGACGATAGCACAGAGTACACCAACAAAAAGAATTTGCTCTCAAGTGGAAGCTCAATTGCAAACTGAATCCAAATGATCAGATCTAGCTAAAGCCACAGCAATTGTTTTTTTTTAAGTAACCAGGGATTTTAGAGGTAAATACCAATTCTCCCCAGTGTCCATACACTAGTAAGTTAGGATCAGCTAAACATTCAATGGCACATAAGTCTGTTCTTATACCCAGACAAGGGGGCCAGTGATTATAATCAAGATACAGCTCTGGTTTTGTACACCAAAGAGCAGATAACCAGCAAGATAAACATGTAATCCTCCTTGTGTACATGAGATACAGCTTGCCAAAACACTATTTAAGCAACAACCAAGTGTGAGGAAAGCAGTCTTTCACAATTTTTTTCCACAACTGGCTACCTACAAAGCACTATCTTAGCAGAGGCTGTGCCAACATCCTTGAGATTTTTCCCCAGGAAAAACAAAGTTCTATTTTTATTTAAGCACAAGTACAGTGTTCCAGAGCTGTCATTTTTAAACAGAGGAAGGACTGCTGAAGTATTTAAAGTTTTTCTAAACAGAGTCCTTCTTCAAGCAACACAAGCAGCTGAAAGCTACCTTCTCATTAGAGATGTTCAGCTAAAGTAGTCCACATTCCCTTTTACCAGCCTTGTGATGAACTAAGCACATCAGGCCAAACTGTGCTGGCCACAATTCTCATGTAATACATCAATTTGTAGTATTTTCCTAATATCCAGCTATCCAATTTGAAATAATCATACCCCCTCAACAGGAATTCCAGCATATATTCTACGTCAAGTTGAAACCCCTCCGTCCAACAACATCCAAAGGAAGGATTCCCCCTTCTTTCTGCACCATTCCACTACTTCCTGTACCTCTGGAAGCATTTCCCAACCCTTGTCCCTGTGTTTCCAAAGCATTCCTACCTTCCTTCATCAATGAAGTCTACTAGAAGTGTGCTGAGGATGAAGAGGATGAGGAGAGCGATGAACATGTGGTAGATTGTCCTGATGTGACTCACTTCAAACAGCTCACTAAGGGAGAGACGAAAATTAATGTACAAATTGGGTGCCAGTCCTCAGTTCATCCTCAGACAAAGGATAATTAGCCATTATCCAAGTGGGACTGAGAGGGCTGTAATTAAGGTTTACATTTGGGGAAGCCTGCAAGCTGTAGTACAGATGTTTTAGAAAGAAACAGAGAAGCTTGAGCAGATTAGTCCAGGTGGGACTGAACATAAGGTTGTGGGTGGTGGTGGGGAAAGTACCCCAAAGCAAAGGCTCTTTAATTGGCTATCAAGGGTATTTTCAGTCAATTTGATGGAAAACGTGAAGTTAAGTTACTCACTCCAAGAGGGACCTCCTGGCAGTAAAGATCTTCCCGTGTTCTGGAGGGGCCCTCGAGTTCCTGCAAAAAAAGAGGAGAACATTTGAGACAAAAAAAGAAATAAAGCTTCCAGGAAACATAACAGTTAAAACTGGCTTACTTGGCTTTGTGCAATTCCTTCTCTGAGCAGGAAGCTGGGAAGAGGGAGGCTGGAGATGAGGAATCCAGCAGTGCCGATTTTGCCACCAGGCTGTTCACAAACTCTGTGAAGTGACTGTCCACCTCCTTCATGAAAGCTGGCTTCAGTTGCTGACAGAGTAAAAACAGAGCATGAAATCGTTTCATTTGCTGGATATATTTTCATAAAATATTTATATTCCTGTTTATCCCGGCGCAGGACAGAGCAAGGCATCAAGAAAACATTCCTGCCAACAGTTGGAGCCTACTTGGACAAGATCAGGGGCTCATCCTGGCCTGTTCACACACCTCAGGACTTTGAATAACGTTTATGTTTGTCTATCAGATGCAACACAGAGAAACAAAGTAAACATACTGATCTTCATACACGTCTGTGGTGGCAGGTGTTTCTCATATTTTATAGTGTCAACTTAAAACATGAGTCCCAGAAAACATTCCTCAATTTTAACCAGAAGTATATCCTTAGTGCATGAAACTGGGAACCAACAAGTTCAAGAATTCATGGGATTAAATATTCCAGTTCAATCTCCTACGCTCCCTTTTCTTCTCACAGCTTTATACAGGTTGTCTTCTCTATTAAAAGCCAGTTATGTCAAAGTTGCACCATTTATAGCCTATTCATATCTTTCATTCTCATTTTAACAAAGGCAACTTCTGAAGTATCTGGTTCACTAGAGACCTTGGCTTCTTCAGGTGCATGAAAAACCACAGATAAGCATCTCCTTTACCATTTTTTGGCAAAATGCACTGATACAGTGCAAAAAAAAGGAGCTAATCAGCTGTGGATAAAGCACAGGCCATCCTGGTCAAAGCCTGCTTGCTTCACCTGATAAAGAGTTTCATTTCTAGAAAGAAAAACATTACTTAACCCTCCAAATAATAAGTTATACAGACAAGGGCTATAATTCCTCTTCAAAACGCAGATTGTAAAATGCCAAGATGTTTTCATATCCCTTTTGTCCCTCCCAAATCTAGTATGTTTAATTAATTCCTGCATTTTCTTGTCTGCAATATAGTTTGATCTGCTATTCAGTCTCATAACACAAACTTTCAAAGACCTGATCTCCCACACCCCAAGCAGTTTTAAAAAAACTCGATGCATTTAGGAGAAACTTAATGATAAAATGTTCAGTTACTTATTTCTGCACCAAGTGCTACACTGAGCTCTGGATTCCTTTCTGTTGTGGTGCAAACTCTCTTATTACATGCAGAGAGATTTGCAAAGTGGTTTAAGAGTTATTCTTATGACTTATTTCAAACATAATTTGCATATTGTTTTTGGTTTTCTTTATGCAAGTGTCTACTAGCCACATTTATCTGACCATCCTTTGTCTGGGATTTTTCCAGTTTGCCTCCAGATTCAAGGTCCAAGTCTTCCTACATGATAATTATGTATTATTTCATCTAGTTTTCCCACTGCTCAGTTGCTTAAGAAACACGTGTGTTTCTCTGACCACCTTCAGAATTCCCCACTCCTTTCTATTTTCTCATAAGGTTGAAAAGTGAAGTTTCTGGAGAAGAAAAGCTCCCAGGAGACTTCAGAGCAACTGTCCAGTATCTGAAGGGGCCCACAGGGAAGCCAGAGAGGGACTTTTCATCAGAACTGTAGTGACAAGACAAGAGGGAATGGGTACAAACTGAAAGAAGGGAAATTTAGGTTAGATATTAGGAAGAAATTCTTCCCTGTGTGGGTGTTGAGACGCTGGCACAGAATGACTGTGGCTGCCCCATCCCTGGAAGTGCTCAAGGCCAGGCTGGACAAGGCTTGGAGCAACCTGGGCTAGTGGGAGGTGTCGCTGCCCATGGCAGGGGGGCTGGAATGAGATGGTCTTTAAAGTCCCTTCCAACCCAAACTATTCTATGATTGTATAAAATACATGATCAGATGACAAATTCTTACAAAATGCTCCTGTCTAGTGCAACAACAGCGAAGAAAGCAAGTTTAACTCTCCGGCAGAAAATACAGGACAATCTGAAGTAAGCCCACATAAAACCAGAAGACCCTGAGGACAAGGTGGATCAGAACTCTCCATTCCTCCTGTTCCACTGTAGTCAGATCCAGAGAGATCTCTTGAAAGAAATGCTGCAGTAGGCGAAGGAGCAGACTAATATTTAACTTCAAAAAACATCTTCCCCCCATTTGGCAGCTTCCAGTATAGAATAAATAAGCTTCACCAGTGCTTAACGAAACAGAAGCTCTTAGGATCTGGCTACTCTTAGATATTGCTTTTCTGGGAGGCAAGAGATATGGACTTGTTCCTTTACAAACAGGAGGAAAAATCCAAATATTGAGTACTTGGGAATACAACCTGTAACAGAAGACAGTTGTGCTCTCTAGTATAGCCTAATTTTACAGCATGCATGCACATATCCCTGCTAAAAAAGCCAAAAGAGAAATTCCTGCTCCTCTTGGAGTGCTCAAATTCCTATGCCAAACAAAGCACTATTCATTCCCAACAAAACAGTGTCTTTTTTTTTTTTTTTTACAGTGTCTCCCCTTTTTTTCAGCCTAATCTCCTCTCAGTGAGAGTTTAACATGGTATTTCCCTGAAGTACCCCTTAGCTGGCACTCTGCTGAGGTTGCCTCCTCCAGGGCTGATACCAACACGTGCAGGTGTTTGGACTGGGAGAGCAGGGCACAAGTTCTCAATAGATTAAATAAAATACAACCAGAGTACAGACCCGCCAGTAATTGTAATTACAAACCAACAAGCATGAAAAGAATGCTATGCCATAAAAAGCAGAAGCTGGCCAATAATTGATGAGAAGTCAGAGAAAGTTGAGGGAAGTAACCCTGTGGCTTAAAGTTGCAACAGTTCCCCAGCATTTTACTCATTCTCACAGATTTAGTAATTTTGGTCACTGGAACGTGACAACAGCCAGCCCTGACCAAGTGACAGAGCACACCCTTCTCAACTCAGTTTAGGATGAGCAAAGGACTTCCAGACTGGACTGAAGGTGCCTGAAGGCCTCCTTATGCGTGACTTCCAGCTCCTATAAATCCTATTTATATCTGTGGAGTTGTCAGTGACCAGGCTTTTCACAAGCCAAGCATCTGCCTAGACCTCAGATACCTATCACAGAAAAGAGGAACTGCAATCCAAGCCTTTGTCCAGTGGTTCACACAACAAAAGGGTCTGCCACTCGAGGAATTCTCAGGTATTTTGCAGTAGTTGGGTTTTTTCCTCAACCTTACCTCTATTACCGTAGCTTTGAGGCACCTTAAATAAAACTACAACCTGCCTAACTCAGGGCTTAAAACCTGAACTCCCCGTGTTTTGGGAGAAACTTTAGCAATTAAAACACCACTGACCAGCTGGTTTTTTAGGATTCTCTTTGCAAATAAGAGATCACTCTGTTTGCAAACCAGTGTGTCTCAAAACTGGTGGCCAGAAAAAAAAAAGGAACAAGAGAATAAATAAGGAACACTCCTGAAGAAAGAAATCCAAGATCAAGTTGTCCCCTTGCTCCCTGGAACTTTCAAAGCTTCATGTGCTTAACAGTGAAAGCTTTCTCCTGCAAACATCCATTGCCAGCACAGTGATTAACAGTGCCTGTTTTGTCTGCAGAGAAGAGTTACAAGGCTTGATCTCCCATGTCCTCAGTAAGGATAAACAGGAGAGCACAACACACAAAATAAAATTCCAAGGTGACTATCCCTCTAATGGGTTGAATTTTAGAAGTTTCAGCACAAAAAGCACCCTTTGCAGAAGACATTTAAAAACCCTTTATTTACACCTGTTAAAAATTACCACCTATAGAGGCAGAAAAAAAAAAGACTTTTAAACAGGAAAACATCTCAAAGGTGCAAAGTATTTTTCTCTCTACGTATCCACTCTCTACTATTCACAAAAAGCTGGAACAATTAGATTACTTCATCTTTACCACGGAATTCTCTGCAATAAAATGATGCAAGAGTGCAGGACGATTCGCCCTGAGGAACATGGGTGCCACAAAACAATGGTTAACAAGGAGGGTGCAGCTCATTGTTTGGTCAACTTCATTTAATTTGGGCATAAATCACCTCAATATAATCTAAGACAATGGCAGCTCACACAGATGCAGATGATGTCAGAAACACCCGGTGCTATTTTCCTTGAGGATATTTTTCCCTGACAAAAGGAGTGAGACCAAGGCTCAGGAGGGTCATCTCCACAGCCAAGGCAACAGAAGTTGTGGGATACCCTTTATTCAGTGGATAGCAGGACACAGGGCATTCCAAATACGCAAGCAGGCTGGCTAATAATCACACTGCCAGAAGTTAGTGGTAAGGGAGTTTCCATTTTATTTACAGGTCTCAAAGTTCATTCTTATCTCTGGACTTCAACCTATTGGGATCAAGGAAGACAGAACCATATCGGATAAACACTACCCCCTCTTGTGCCAAGTAGGACAGAGAAAGAGGGCTGTGGAAAAGTCACTGCACTCAAACTAGGACTGAACAGGGATATTTGTGTTCCAGGGTCAGTGACTCTCCAAAAGACATTGGGGGTCAGTTATCCTGCTCCACCCCCCAAGCAAGTATTATATTTACCTCAGCTTCTGCTATTAGCTGCATTTTCCTTGTTATCACGTGGTCGACATCAACACGGCCTGAAGAAGGAAGGCAAACATTTAACATTTGCAATTTTAGCTGCATGTCTGAAAATACAGAAAGCACAACATACAGTAGCTCAGATACTAACTTTTCAACACTATTTCTGACTTCTAATAAGGTCCCACTAAGCTCAAATCAAAGCTGCAGGAAGTTCATAAACTATATCCAAGTGTTTTAGGATCACAGAACTGTCAGGCAGTCAACAGATGATAACATGCTGGATATCTGAAAGCTTTATTTTCCATCAGCAACTCTGCAAATCTTCCCAAGGTCCCTAAACATATTCAGCCTTGAAGCAGCTATCAGAGCAACCCTTAGAAGGTCATATCCAAGTGTGCTGATCTTTTATCAGAGCTTTATCTTATAGACTAAGGTTAGTTTGTCTGGAGGTCTCTACGTTGCCAATAGACAAGGCAGTCAAGTCATGGCTATCAGTGAAATAACTGTGATCAGCTTTAAGACAGGCTGAGTGGCAAAATGGAAGATTATCCTGTGTTCAAACCTGGATATTCCCACTCCTTTCATCCCCCAGGAGAAGTGCTAGATATGGGTATGACTGTATTCCTCAATATGCTTCACCACTTAAGCAAACAGTGAGGTCTTACATGCCATCAATATAATCTTTTATCATTACTAATATAGGTAAAGCCTCAAATATCACCTTTCTTTTGCACACCCATAAGATGCCTCTATTACATCAAGAGGAACAGCACCCACAGATCAGGCATTTGGGACTAGTCGGGGTTTAGGACAAGCACCAGCTGGGGTTTCCCTTCTCCAATAAGAACAACACAGAAGAAAAAGTTACTTAAAAGAGAGTCTTGCACATGGAGGAAAAGCAAGACTAAAGCAGCAGTCTCCACCCCCCTAAAATACTACTCAGGGTGAAAAGATTGCAAGAAACCTTGCCTTGTGCATATCCTTTGGCAATTATAGCTACAGCACTACCTCATACACAGACACACAGCCGGGATTACAACTTGTTTCTAAGACATCACCACCACTTCTAGAAAAAGAAGGTACTGAACTGATTCCCTAATAAGATTCCAGGGCAGCATGAGCTCACAGATTTGCTGAAGAGGTGCCAAAGTTGTGCTGCTGTGTGGCAGGAAAACAGATTCATGCACTATCACAGTGCATAATGTGGCCTCCTTGTATGGGCACAGCCCCTGCACACAAAATGTGGTTTCATTTTCATTGACACAAGTGCTTCTGTGATGCTCACTGTTCTCAGGGTGCTCTTATGAGCAACTGTTTTGAGCAACTGCTTTTAGATAGTTTAGGAAGACCTGCTTCAGAAATGAATACCTGTTCAGTATTAAAATTCATAAATTTTAATACTGAAGAAGAGTTAAACAAAACAAGAAGCTTTACCCTCATGCACCTATGCTCAGTTGTCAGTATTAATTCCCCTTCCCATCAATCAGGCAGGAAGACTGTTTTCTGTCTATAAAAGTACTACACAAAATACAGACTTAAGAACAGCAACAATTGCCCATTACTTAGCAGCCCTCTAATGTAACAACAGACAAGGAAATTGCTTAACACCACAAATTTTGGCTGCATGCAAAGATATATTTTTCCAAAAATAGAATTCCCAGTTGCTAAGCATCTCACCTCCAAGACAAAAAAAAATTACCTCAGCACTTAAACTCATCGTGCTGATACACTTACTGAACAACAGCAGTTTGGAAAACAAATGGAGAGAGAAATTTAAGATACCCTTGACCCACTTAGTTCCTGCACTTTGCTGGTCTAAAATGGATTCACACCCAATAAATTTAAAAAAAGAAAAGAAAAAAATCAATTTGTTCCACGAGCAGCAGAACTGTATTCCCTTCATATCATCTCAGTGACTCTACTCCTTCACTGTGTCACTCCACAATTGTATTCAAATTTCTCTCCTCCCACTACTACTGTGTGAAGAACCAGCTTGTGCTGACCTGCTAGATCAGACAGACCTGCTGAGTTTAATGAACCTTTCCCTGCAAAAAGTTAAGAATTTGTGTCTCTTATCCAGCTGCCAATCCTCAAGACTCTTATCAAGTTTTCTTGAAGCCACCCAACACGGCCAAAGTGGACAGGACACGTGAGACTTAAGGGATTGCACTATTTCCTTTGTAAGCTAACCTAAAAATAAAATAACCACTGCTTTGACCATATATTTCCTGTCAGATCTTGCATTTGAAGCCTCAGTTATTATAACTACTCAGGCATAGTATTTATTAATAAAACACCCTTTTTGACTACAAGGCCTTAAAGATGGAGTTTTACCTATATCAAATGTACCGCTTTAATGGTTTCACAGGAAACAAGGCCAGTCTCTGACCTGCTGATGCTGTAACAGCTGAACTGCAGGCAGTGTCCCTCCTGACACTTCATTTAACTACAGAATAGACTACAAACACAGCATCTTTTAAAAGGTTTTGAAATAAAGATCTGTCTTCAGTATAAGCATCTAGTATAACAAAGTAAAATCCCTTGTGAGCTTGTCACATCTTTTCCAGAATAAGATCTCCTGTAGAAGAAAACCAACTCCAAACCAACTCATTCTGCTGTGTTGCATTGCCCCACAAACTCAACTGGGTCACAAGGCAGATACCAGAGAACACACAAACTCATCATCTTCTTTAATCACTTGTCCTCTGTTGTGCAAGCTGCCACTCATGTTCCGTGAGGTCACTGGAAAAGAGATTCATCACATGATTTTGAGTCTAAAAGGAAATGTGCACTGCTAAAGAATCCAAATCTTCACTTTCCTTTGACCCTGAAAACAAAGACTGGATCCCTCTGTATCACTTTGGGATTCCAACAGCATTATAAAAATAGACTTAAGGCTGCACAATACAAGCAAGCACATCTCTGCATTTGAAGTTGAGATGTGCCTTAAGAAAACAGGAAATATATTCAAAGTGATAAAAAGGTTGTCTTTGAAGACTAGTACAAAATAATGTCCAGTTTCACAGGACACTGAAACAGAGTTTGCTTTGGAAGAGCTCTGCTCACAGGGAGAAGTTTTAACAGCAGTTGTGTCGCTGTCCCACCAGCAAAGCCATTAACAAGGTCTTTAGCTGACCACTTGTCTTGGGCTTGTAGAAACCTATGCTTGTAGGACTGACTTCTCTGTACAGCCCAAATTCCAAGTAGGTTCAAAAATCAGAAGAAAAAACAAAGGGGCAATTTGAATGTAAACCTTGTTTCCATAGGAAACCAGGCTAATAAAAATCACCTGAAGATTGAGAAAGCTGCTTAATTGTTGAGAAGTTGAGCAACTCTGGTTTCACAAAAGATTGACTAACCACCTTTCCTAAAGGATCTCATTGTCCCTTTTTCAACCTACTCTTGCACATTACAGATATAAGTGACATTTGAGATGACTGGAGCAGCAAACCATTCACATGATCTACTGGTACAGCAGCTTGGGATCCAACAAAAACCAACTTATTTCTTGATCAGGAAACCGACCATTCAAGAGGTTAAAGCAACATAGGCAGAAGGATTTCACTACTGACACCTGGATTTAAAGGCTCCCTCTCCAAAACCACTAAAGATGTTATCTGAAGCAAGGCAGTGTTAAAGCCAACCTAGTACAAGGCTACTGTAAAGAGGGGAGGAGTTCCATATCTGGTACAACACACATTAATAATTTGATGCTAATGAGCCTTATTCTTAATTATGGTAATTTATTTGGCCACTCAGCAGATAGAGGCAAGTTATCATTAGACTCAGGTGACCTGTTTAAAGAATGCACAAGCCATAGGACACTGCACTGCAGCTGGACAAGGTACTGAGCTTAAAAAGTCACTTCTGAAGGTACATGGGACAGAAACAGCCTCTTCACTAGCAGGAGGAAACATCTGCATTCTCTATGTCATGCTACCATGTCTACAGGCTCCTCAGGAAAAACTGCTGAGCCTTCACCTAATCCACAGGTTCCAAAACATGAGAGCACAAAATTGCCAGAACCCAGCGAGACAAAACAGCTCTGTTCGATCCATCTCTCAGAAACACATCCAAGACACTCAATTCAAGCAGCTTAATCCCAAATTCATTAATCTGCAAGAAAAAGCCTGTTCATACATTGAACACTTACTACTGTGAGTCAGATAGCAAAGGCTAAAGCTTTCCAAATTGCTCCCTCAGAGTTCCCTCCTCCTCCTCCATCAGTGGGCACATGCAACTCGTGCATCACTGTGAACTTTTGCACAGAGAATGATCGATAGTAACCTCTCCATGGGAAGATAACAACCCCTTTCTAAGATCAGCATTACCAAACAGCCTTACTCACACCAAACAGCTTTGCCACGTTGCTTGTTTGCAGATCAGCCTCCAGAGACACTTCTAATCCTTTCCTGATTTCTGGGGAAACAAGGACAGACCCCAAAACCACCATTTTACTGTTCTGAATGACTAATCTGAGCATTTCAGAGAACCCTGAATGCACACTGTGAATCCATGTCCTCTAACCTTTTAAGATCTGTCCATGCAGTTTCTATTATGCACATTCCAGGTGAGTTTTCGTCCAACCAGTACTGCCTGATACCAACATCCCATTAGGCAGAACAGTTTGATATTTACGTATCTCCAGCTGAAAACATGTAAGACTAATTTCATTAAGGAGGCCTGGCTTTTGACAGGGGATTATTGCCACCCAGATCATCTGCTGACTCTATGCCAGGACCAAATTAGTTGTTTAATTGCAACACTGGAGCCAATTAAAGGAGAAGTGATACACCAGACTGAAGTTCGGCTACTCTGTCAAAGTGAAATTACAGGCTGAATAATTACAAAATAGAAACAATACTGCTAAAAAATTGGGTGTACCAGAGTACAAACTCTTCACTCTTGGAAGCCAAGCAAGGAAACAGCCTTCAGAAGCATTGATGAGGCAAGAAACAAAGTAACTTCAACTATACCAATGGAAGAGGCAGACCTAATGTAGCTCTAAAGCCTATACATGTATTAAGATTATTCCTCTTAGCAATTTAATATCAGCCAAAGCATTTGAGTTAATGAAGAAAGGGTTAGAGGTCCAGAAGTTTCTGTAGAAAGTTCACACACTTCTGGAAACAAGTCAATTGGCCCTTGACACATTAACTCTTCAGCTAAAAAGCAGATTGTGCTTGCTATAATCAGAGAGGATCAAGGCTGGGTAATCACGTTAGTGATTTTGTCTTTCTACAGAAATAACTGCCACAAAGATGCTACAATATTTACTTTTATACATTCTTGACCTGGCTGGAATCTCTTGACTGCAACAAATATGCATCTTGTCTAAAATTCTCCACAACACCCAGTGCTAAGATGCTACAGTATAAAAAGGCTGTTGCCAGACAGCAGATCATTAGCCACACACTGCCTTTGTACACATCAGCACTAATGCCTTAGAAACAGCTATTCAGACGTGAAGAGCCAGGACAAAAGAAAGAGAAAAAACATCTATGGCTGCTTCTTTTGAGAAATTCTCCCACCTCAGCCCTGCTTTCACAGAAAGGGCCACTATGAAGAGGCCACGATCTGCAACACATGAACACTTCATAAAGCTGCAACCTTTGGGTCAGAGATGCTGATTTAACCCCATTGTACAGAGGAATTCCTGACGAGGGGGATGCATCTTCCTCCCATGCCTCAAGGCATCAGACTTGGGCCTCCTACCTCCTTGTGTTAGTCCTGTTGTCCCCATCACTATGCTGAGCAAAGAGTCTGCAAAAACCAGTGACACTTTGTGACACCTCTGCTCAGCTGGCAGCAACGCTGGCAGGTAAGATGCACCTGGTCTTAACTAACCAGGATTCCTCCCTGCTGTCCTTCACTGCTGTTTGTACAGGACTAAAATCACACTGCACTGTTCCAAGCCAACCCCCCAGACACACAGGAGAGCTCAGCACACTTTCAAAAGATCCACCCCAGGATGTTTACTTGCTGCACACTCACAGTATCTCACCTCCAGTGATGTTTTGCCACATCTCAAGAGGTGTTGAAAGGATAGACCTTTAAAGACAGGCACACCCACGTATCAAGCACTAATTATCACTGCTCTATTTATTATTCACCCAAAACCTTGCAAGAACTCAAATTCATTCATAACAGTTAAGGAGTTTCCATACATAAAAAAAGGTTAAAAAGGTACTAGTCTACTTCCTAAACCCATCATGACTGTTTTTCAGTAGCCACCAACTCCCTGCAATTTTCTAAAACAGTCCCAATTAAAATTACTGTACTACCATCAGCTTAAAATCCCAGTTCTCCAAGCAGTTTGTGGGATGACTTTCTCTCCAATGTATTTTTTTGCAAGAAGAAATCTAACTTGTCCTAAATTTAAACTTGCTCCAACTCCTGTTTCAGTTAAAAGGAATACTATGAAATAGTGACAATATTCAGAAGCATATCAGTAAGAATTATCTCCTTGAGTCAGTGGCATCAGGGTTTTGGAGCTTATACTCACAGGGCACATTGTGATAAACTACTTTAGCTATTTGCTTAATCTGTGTCCCAAAGAGAAAGGAAACAAGCTGCAGTTTCAATGCTGACCTCCTTATCACCGGGCTGAAATGTGGTACAGCATAAACCAGGAATTACAGACAGTCACAGAGTCCACAGGCAAAACCACTCATTGTGCCACACAACTGTCCCTGCAACCCATGGGACAGGGCATGGCAGCAGTGACCCTTCCACAAAGCCAACTACAAGCCACATAACTTTTAAGGTGACCACAAAACAAATGAATACAAACCTAACTGTTTATTGTTCTGTTTTCTGGCAGCCAAGGTTGACTGGATAGAAGGGAGCTGTCCTGATACCAACAGAACCCCAGAGGAGCTGAGAATCGTTCCTTGTGCCATCCTACCTCCACCTGTCTGTCAGGTATGTTAAACAGCATTTTGTTCAATCTTGAGAAGTCTCATACTTAAAGCTTGTACAGGAAGTGAGATGAAGTCCCAGAAAAAGCATTTACCAGGATTACTCAAAAGTGCTGCCAAGAGGCATTTGCACCATTTACAGCATTAATGCATCTCCTTCTGCTGTGACAATTAATCACTTTTTCAGATCCCTGCAAGCACTGCAGCACAGCTCCCTAGGGAAAGTTCTGCAGGTCAGCACTCCAAACAACCCACACCTGCCGAAGGGGTGCAGCTGGTACACAGGGAGCTCCACCAGAGACAGAAAACACAAAATGAAGGAGCAAAGAGGCCAGAGCCATGAGCTAGAAAGGACACCTTAGAGGAGATCACATGCCAGAGGTGCAGCTAGTCCCAAACCAGTGAGTCTCACCATTGCTTGAGTTTTGAAACGACCTCTCACTCTCAGGTCTCCTCTGTGTTTCTTCATTCTCAGGGGTCTTGCAGGGTGCAGTGGAGCCAGACTGGCGTTTCCTCACACAGTCGTCACCTGCCATGGTTACCCAGCTAGGCCAGAAAAGGAGAGTAGATAATTAATGACAGAACAAACTCATTAACTCTTTACATTGTTCAGTAATAAATTCAAATAGCCTTCTTCACACTAAAGTTATGGTTTCTTCCCTCCATTACGAATTCAGAGCAAGGATAGAGGAAATTCAGCACACGCTTGTGTGAGTCAATGACTGCGGATCACACTTCCTCTCCCTTGCTACAAACAGTAAAGGAACAAAGTAACCAACAAGTTCCCCCATCACTACCAAAACATCTCCCCACAGTTCCCTCTTCTCCCTGCAGACCTTTTAAGTGTTTAAAATAACTTAAGCCTTTGCAAAACCTTTAAAAGACCAAAAAGCAAATCCTTTCTGACAGTCAGCTGGACAGCAAGACTTGCCTTCTGAGAGCTCTGGCAGGTTTGCTTTGCCAGAATCACCAGCAATATTTTGCCTGAGCACAGCACCTACTTGTCAAGTTTTCAGTTGTTATTGCAAGAACAGCTTCCTCAATGGATCCTTGTGTTCCGCTTGGACAGACAACGCAAACCACAGAGAAACAGGAAGAGAATCAGGTTTGAGCTAGGGACAAAGGTCATTGCTGGGGACAGATCTGCCAGCAGGGAACACCTGAAGCACTGCAAGCAGGATGAAAACAAAATTCTCAGTTCACAAGAAGAGCACTACTTTGGCTACCAAGCGACATCCCAGGACACTCCACATGAAAATTCAGCTCAAGAATCTCTTGGAGATGTAGCTACAACGAGGGAAAACGTTCAGATTTTTTTCCAGAAAACCACACAGGCATGTGTGTGACTACATTTCCAAACTCAATGTATTTTTTCACCTTGGCACAAACTCTGCAGCAGATGTGTTTGGCTGCTGGTGAACAGTGTACGTGCACCAGCACAGACGAGCTGTTACAGGCAGGCAAGGAAAACTCATGCACTTGTGAAAAATGAACCGTTTAAGGATGGATTTCCTCAGAATACAGAGGGTGGCACTTCTGCAAAAGGGAAATAAGACTATGATCAGAGGTTTCCAGGACTCAGCTTCCTGTGTTTGTCCCTCTAGTAGAACAGTCTCCCATTCTCCTTGCAGGCCTCACAGCACACAGGGGAGAAACACCACCACCAATCAACAAATCACTAATTCAATCACCATTTCTTGCAGCACTGCCCCTCTCAGCTCAGTCTCAAGAGGTCTCAAGCTGCCCACAAGCTGTAGAGCTGGCTCTGTACAACACCTGAGAGCTCACGTTATCATCATCTACATAAAGCAAAAAGCATTTACATGAAGAACAGAAAGAACTAGACAAGAATATGGTAAATCTTCCTACAGTAACTGTGTTCACCAGCCTCAAAAGGCAGCTGGCAGGTTATACCCACTTCCCACCAGCTCTTTACACAGTTACTGCTGCAATCCCCCTGCTTTTAAACGTTAATCAGTCCCCATCAGGAATACTTGACTCTTTACACTTCCCAGCCTTCCCACAAGGTTCCAGGTACAGACACAGCTGCATCATGTTGGAGCAAAGAATCATTTTCCCCACCTGGGACTTACAACTACGTGGAGATCCTGGGCAGCTAAATATTCCAATCCTTGTGTTCTTACACAACAGAGATGCCCAAACCCCTGTCAAAGGGTAAGAATGGATCACTCTGCTCACACAACAGGATCTGCAGAGCAGTGGAGAGGGAAATCGAGCTGCCTTCCAAATTCATGCACCAACAAGCTACTCCTTGGGCCGCCTGGAGCCTCTCACTGCCTCCTGATCCAAGTTAAGCTCTCCTCGTGAGCCACACCCATCCTTACAGGTGCAGGTTTTCCAGCTCTAACAGGGGACCACAACTTTAATTCTTTTCTCAGCACACTTTTCATCTTCTTCAAGAGATGAGGAAGACACTCCTTCCTTTCCAGTGCAGAATGGTTACAGTATTTCACTGAAAGGTTAACAGAAAGGAGTTAAAAAATAACAGATTTCAGGATACGAGAAGGAAAAATCATGTGAGGGGAAGAAAAAAGTTAAACAACCTAAAGTTATTAATTCAGATAGGCTAAGTGATGACAACAAAACCTTTTTCATACCAAAACAAGAGCTGTGCTAGAGAAAGATCTATGAAAACAGATATTTTCCTAGTCTACTTCCCATATGAATGGAGGTGTAACATTACAGTACCTAAGCAACTATCAGCACATCAGATCCTAAAGAGGGCATCAAACCTTTCCTCTAATCTCTGCTAGAACTGAATCATTCATGACACAATGCCAGGATAACTCCAGATGTTCATCTCCTCAACAAGAAGAAATCTCTCCTCACAATTAGTTAACAGTCACTCCACCCCACTCCGAGCACTTGTAGGACATCCACAACCGCAACTGTAGCTGTAGGTTTCTAGAACTACAAACCCATTAGCAGATTTCCGACCAGGAACGCCCTGATTTTACAGGCACGACTGCGTTACGGTACTCGTAAAGGGCTCACAAACCTTAAGCTTCTCCGTGTTCCCTGTCGAAGCACTGGTAATTAATTATAAGATGCCTTGAGAGAAAAGCAACACCCTGTGGGAAGTTCATCTTTGCATTTCAAAAGGCTCGGTGAGGAACAGCCAAGAATCACGGAATGGTTTGGGCTGGAAGGGACCTCAAAGATCACCTAGTTCCAGCGCCCTGCCTCCAACACTAAACACACTCAGTAACAACCTTATTCCAAAGACCATTCAGACCTACAAAGTTTTCCTTCGGCTCTTGACCCTGGGGTATAACATTGACTCGCAGACGCGGATCCTCGGTACCCGCAGAGCTGCCCTCGAGCCAGGCAGGGACCAGGGCAAAGTTAAGGTCATCTCCCAGGGCAAAGTTAAGGTCATCCCCAGCTCACCCGCAACGCGCAAAACACTCGGCAGGAAAAAAAACACCCTAAACCTGCGGACATCAATGGGATCCGCCTGAAGCGCTGCCCGGGCTCCGAGCCAGCTCCTGTCCCGCGAACTGCCCGCATGCACCCGCCTCCCCCGAGCCCCAGCCCCGCAGAGCTCCGTGAGCCGCCGGGGGCGGGGAGGGACGGCGCGGACCCGGTGCTGGGGTCAGGGCCGCCCTCACCCCGCGGAGCATCACCTCAGGGACGGCGGAGCCAGTGCCGCCTTCTTCTTCTTCTTCTTCTTCTTCTTCTTCTCCTCCTCCTCCTTCTCCTTCTCCTCCGCGTGCGACCGCTTCCCTTTCCCCTGTTCCCCCTTCCCGCCTCCTCCCGCCGGGGCCTCTTCCCGGGGCTCGCGCACGTCACGGCGCAGGGGGCGGGGCTGGCGGCGGCCCCGCCCATTGGCTGAGGAGGTGTCTCCGCGTGGGAGGGGCGGGGCGGGGGGCGCGGCACGTGAGGCGCACGTGGGGGCGCGCGCCCCCCCCCCCTCAGCCCCCCCCACCCCCTCAGGAATCGCCGCCTTCTCCCGGTGATCCTGAGGCGGGGAGTTAATGCGCCAAGAAATGTGGAGACCCATCCGCAAGGGGAAGGCAGCGCCCAAGGTTCGTAAATGCTCGAAAGGAGCAACAAGAGTCAGAGGGTCCGCAAACAGTCAGAAAGTTTTATTGGTAAATTACACACTTGGCGTGGAAATTGGTATGTTGGTCCCTGACCCGCTGTGTAAGCACACGGCAGGGGGTTCTGGATAAAGGGGTAGGGTGAAAGGGAAGAGAGGGAGGAAGAGATTGATTGAAGAGAAAGAAAAAGAGGGAGGAGGGAAAGGAAGGAAGGAAGGAAGGAAAGGAAGGAGAGAAAAAGAGATCACCAGTCCTGGTTCCAATGAGTCAATCCAGCTGACGGGATGTCAGTCCCGGTTCCAGCTGTGGATCAGCTGTGTCAGTCTGGCCGATGGGACCAACCGGGATGTGGGACAGCCGTGCCCACCCAGCCCAATGCTGGGCTCAGTGACCCCCCAGGCAGTGTCTGCCCTTGCCCTCAGGACCTCCTGCTCCCCACACCCTCGGCACAAGGAGAACTTATTTCAAGGCCCTGGGAGGACACTGCAGCCAAGGCCGGGAGGGCCCGGCTGCTTTATCTGTGCTCGTCCTTCGGCGGGAACGCAGGAGTTACTAAACAAGCACTTCCCGCGGCACTCGGGCTCAAAGTGTCCTCCCCAGGGAGGCTCTTCCAAACGGGAGCTAGGGTATGTATTTTTACAGGGAAGTAAAAGTGGAGTGCCCCCCAACTTCAACAGTACCCCCAGTCCCCCAAGAAGGGGAATTTGTGGCAAGGGAGTGCTCCCCATCACAAGGGTTACCCTGGGAGTGGGAGCTGCAGCTCGTGTGTTTGGGGGAGCTGAGCAGGGGCCTGGCTGGACAGTTCTCCCTCCAGTCTCAGACGTGCTCCGGAGGGTCAAAAACTGTGTGAAAGGTTGGGGTTTGGACCTCGCTTTCTCTCTCTCTCCTCAGACAGACACAGGCTTGTGACGGGCAGTGAGTCAGTGAGTCACTGAACACGTCACCAACCAACAAACTCTAGTAACCTCCCGGGAGCTGCATTTCACACTGCAAATGGGAAAGTTTTCCTAAAGACAGGAGAACTAAGCCACTAATCTCCTACTGCAAATACATGTCTCTCCTCCTCCTCACGACTTCAGGGCTGTGCTGTGCACAATATGTACCCAGGTGCACCTTGAAAGGTCACTGCAAACCGAGGTACAAAGCTACAATGTGGTATTAAAACATTTCTGTTGCATTTCACTTTATCAGACTTGTTACTAAAATTTGTTTTGACCGACATGCACCCAAGACACTTTTAAATCTGTAACTGCTGGAACTTTCAGAAGTTGTTTTATACAATCTCTTGGGATTCTGAGTAGAGCCACTGAATGAAAAAGTCTGAACCTGATTTAGTTGGCAATGTGTGTTCACACTATTATCCCATCACCCATCTTTCATGCTGCTTAATAGGAAAACTTGTAAAAATTAAAAGAACATAATAAAACCCTGTCATTGACGAAATGCAAATAGCTGCATGGGTGGTAGCAGCAGGAATGCTCACATAAACCTGTCCCTGTTCTTAAGAAGTCAACTTTGACACAGTGCTGCTTAGAGATACTGTTGGGTCAGGCTATACGTCAGCACTGGTGCCCTTATGACAAAAATGCTGTGCCAGCTATTTACAGTGAAGTGCAAGTTCAACAAATTAATGACACTTTTATCCAATTAGTAAAAGCCTAACTATGGGTGATAGGAAAATGAGAAAAAGAAGTGCAGCTAACCTTAAGAACTAGTTAGCTTTGCTTATTTTGCCATGAGGAAACTGTGGAGAGGTGCCACCAGATTTTACTAACACTTTTTGACAAACCTCCCAGGCCAAAGCAGCGCAGTGTGACGGGCACCGAGCTCCCTCCCTGGTCTCTTGATTTTTCCCGGGCAGAGCTGTCCCACAGCCCACCTTCCCTTCTCTTTAGAGGCTGTTTACCTGCAGCTCACCGAGGCTGAAAAGCAAAGCAGCCGCTCTCCTTACCTTCCTTTTCAGTATTTACACAAGCAAGTGGAAGAAGGCACAGCCAACTCTGCTTCCTGCTGCTCATGCCCATCATCTGCTGTTGTCTTCCCTGGTCCAAATTGCTGCCCTGTTTCATCAGCTGCATCATTTACCCTGCTTGTCACCACAGTGCTTGTAATCTTGATTTTCTGGAGTGTTGTACATTATTCCTATGAGTTGTGTTGCTCAACGATTGCCCAACCACAGCTGTTCCTGAGCACTCCTGGCTGAATCACCGCGTGGTCGTTCCCGTTGTTGGCCTGGGAGCCTGTGGTAACCTGACACCCCAATTTTTGTCTCAACTTCACTGGCTTTCAACCTTCCCAGTACCAGGCAACAATGGGACTTCGAGAGTGCTGCTTTTTTTCCCTCCTTTCTTTCTTTCCTTCTTTCTTTCTTTGGAAAAGGCTCTCAGGCATGTTGTGTGATTTTTGGGGCTGTCCTGTGCAGGTCCAGGAGTTTTCATAATGATCCTTGTGGGTCACTTCCAACTCAGGCTACTCTATGATTTTATGATTCTTTCTTTCCTTCTCTTTATTTCTGTGCCTGGTCCTGTTCCTTCCTGTCACGTTTGGCACTGTTGCAAAATAGATGTGATTAAAACTGCCTACTTTTAATTCTGTGTAATTCTAATTTATTTTCTATTTTAAGATTTTTGGTGTTAGCCCAGGGAGTGAGTAGGTGTGGCTGTTTCTGATGCCCTCATTTATTGACCAAAATGATTAATTCCTTTAAAGCTTCTATCTGGGCTTTAAAGTCAGTCACTTGAGAGCCTCAATGCTTTCATATATTTCAGCAAATCCTATAATAAGCTGTTTAAAAGTGTGGTTTAGAATTTCACAATGTGTAAGCAGAATGGGAACATCCTGATGGATAAATGAAGGAGCTCCCTCAAGTGGTTAAAAATATTGTTACATGTTCCACTTAAATGTTTTCCTTTTTAAAACAATATTAACAAAATTACAGCAATGTTAGGTTTAGAATGTAAAACCAGTTACAAATGTAGCATTGAATGAGCTTCTATTTTTGCATAACCAGAAATAATGGTGTGCATTTAAGAGGCCAAAACTCGGTCAGGCAAGTGCTACACTTAAAAAAGAAAATAATTTAAGAAACTGTGGAGGACTTCAGCCTGATCTGATAATGCATGACTGAATTTTGGCAGGAAAACCGAAAACTAGCTCCAGCAGATATCACATTGTTGAGGATGCCTGAAGTGTTTATAAATTATAAAGATTGCTTTTTAAAAGCTCCGGTTCAAGTTTCACAGTTTCTGCTATCATCATGTCAAGATTTTGTGTGTAATTACCCTTGCTCCTCTTTACTCTGCGTGAGGCGTAGAGTTTTCAAAATATTTGGTGCAAGAGATTCAGATCAGCAAACTTGGAGGAAAGACAGAAGCAGCAGGAATTACACTTGCATTCCAAGCCATGAAGCTGCTGGTTTTGCTGGCAGATGAAACACAGGGAGAAACACTCGCATCCCTCAGCAGAGGGCAGTGCTGTCCTTACTCGAACATCACATTTTGCTACCGAGCTGAAATCATCCTTAAAAAAACCCCAAAGTGAAGCCCTGCTGCCAGCCAGCAAGTTTCTGGCTTCCCCTCCCAGCTCAGAAATTCAAATGATGAACTTCTTGCCATGACCAAGCAGGAGGTGCAAGAGCCAACTTAACTGCTATGATTCCATTGCTGAAAGGGAAACTTGCATTGTTTTTTGAGGGGCAAATAATTTGTCCTCTCCCTACCATTTTAGGCAACAGAATGAACCTTGCCAGCTGGGCTGGTGTAACAGTTGGGGTTTTATTTGTTTAAGCTGAGGAGGTTGTTTCCTCGGTATATTTAAAAAAGGAGGAGATCCTTCTTATCTGGCTAAACATCAAATCCTGATAAGCATTGAATCTGTGTAACTTCTGTCTCGCCCTGCTAAGCTGAACTGTGCTTTCTGAAGCTGTTCTTTACCCTTTCTGACAAACCAGCTTTCTCCTCCTGTTAGGCTCAGAAACAATTTCATCTGAGTCCCAACCATCTTGTAGATTATCATCGTTCTCCTCGTGACACCAGCTCAAACTAACCTCAGATTTATTTTGCAGCTTACTCTGCTGCATATTAAAAATGCATGAAAATATTGAACTGCCTCAATGAGAGGGTCTCTGAGGTTGTTTCGGCTGGGATACACGGAATTAAATGCACAGTCAGCCCTGAAAGGGTGACTTCAGAGGGACAAGTTCCAGAACAAACAGGTCTAGTTACTGGTGTTGACTCTCCTGCATAGAATGGCTTTCTAAATATTTTTGTGGAAACGCAACACTGAACTTGGCCAGTGTCTCCTTCCCACTCCTACAGGAGCCACTGTACATGTTCCCTGTGACTCCACAGGCTGCCAGCTGTGCTCCACAGCTGGGACCCTTCCTTGTGAAGGTAAGAACAGCAGGTGGAGAGCAGACATTTTACTCCTAGTTTAATGACAGCTTACCACTCTGTAGCAGTAATCTCTGCCTCTCCATATTTTATAAGCATGTGAATCCTTTCTCTTTTTCCTAAATAAATACAAACCACTTTGCTATTGCTCTAAGGTGGAGAAAACAGCGTAAGCCAGTATTTTTACCAATTCCTTGTCTCCCACTTATTTGTTACAGTGTGAACACCCTGACTGCTGATGGACGTGGAAGAGAATTAGTGCTTATGGAATGACAGATCCAGGATGATTCCCAAGACAGCTGTTTGGAGGTAATCATGTAGTCCTACCTATTCTGTACTTTGCAAAGTGTAGGTTCTGGGGACTCATAACTTCCTATGTGCTTTCATTTTTTTCACTTTTCTAATGTGGGAGATTTCCACAGCCTTCTCTGCTCCCCAGCTGTGGAAACAGAAGCATATTCTTAGGGCAGGGCATTCACACACAGCTGTAATATCTATATATTTTAATCTTTTAGATTGTCTTCAAAAATATATATATTTTAATATTTTAGATTGTCTTCAAAAATAACATTATGACCCTGTGGGAAAGGTGTGGGAAGGACTTGAAAGGTGTGGTAAAAAAAACCACTGAGTGCTATGGTGAGAACAGACCAGCCTCTTTGAGGGAGTGTGGGATCCTTAGGGTCAGCAAGGAGAGATCTTGCTGAGAAATATCACATAGGGCACATGGGGAACACCATGGAGAAGTCCAGGAGCATCTCATGGCAGCTGAATCATAATGCCAAAAGCGGTGATCTTTGTAATGAAAGACCCCAAAAAATATGAAAACATGGGGGAAAAAATAATCTTCATCAAAACCAGGAGATATGTCTCAGAGGAGAACAAATATCTTCATAAAGCCATGGAAGACTAACTCTTCACTATAAACTAAGAAAGAAAACAGGTTTTTCACTTTCAGTGTCAGACATTTCCTCTTTTCCACCTAGTTTTAATCACTGCAAAGATAGATGACATGTACCAAAAGTCATCCCAAGCAGGAGACATTTCTAAATGTGCCCAGGCAGCTCTTTGGCTGTTTCCATGGCGATGAGGCAGCGTGTCCCGCTGCTCTCCCTTCTGCGAGCGCCTTTCCCAAGCTTCATAGGGTCTGACAACGCCGTGCCTGTGGAGCTCCCCTGCCAAAAACTTCCCTCTTGTCTGCTCAAGGCCATTCCCATCTGTTCCTTCCTGCTTCTCCCTGATTTTGGAAACACCTGGCTAGAGAGGGAATCCATCCGCGTGTTTGCTTCTCTGCCGCAATGATTCAGGCCAAGGAGGGATTGCTGCTGGTCCTACAAGTGGAGGGACTGGAGAGGGCAGTGCTTTCCTGCCTTGGAAAGAAGTTTTGGGTGATGGTAAGGGAGAACACTGGAGGGGGCAGGAGCACAGACAAAGCAGAAGGAAAGAAAATCCAGAGTTCTGCCTAGTCTCCCAAAAGAATCGGACTGAAACTTGGCACCACTGGCCCTAGCAACAAGTAGAGCAGTAAAGAATGTACAGCCTTGGTACAATGCAGTGCTTATTGAAGGAGATGGATGACAAGCGTGGAGGAACACTTCCCAACCGCTGAATTCAGATAGGTCTGTGTCACAGCTGAGTCTCTGGCAGCTCCCAAGAGCATTTCACTGAAAGTGAAAAAAAATAGAAGTCAGAGTTACAAAGCTAAAAGAGGCGTTCCTGCTATCAGCTGAGGACTAGCAAAAATGGGAGGTTCTGATGGAACTACACTGGGAGGTGAAGCAATCTGCAGGGCTTGCTGCAGTTGATCTGCCTTGGGCTGAGTTGATGTGGTTACAAAAACATCTTTGTGCTCAGCACTATTCCGTTGTTGGCCTAGTGCCTTGAGGCTTACATGCTTTGGAAATATGGATGAGGAGATGAAAACTTGAGCTTGTTTAAAGAATTTAAATCTGAAGATGGCAGGCCCAGGAGAGGGATTCTGAGTTCAGGCATGTAGGTCATGCAAGAGAGGTCTTGTCTTCACCAGCAAGTTAATATGAAATATAGTAAAAGTGTTCCTGTTAGTTCAACCCTTGCCCACACAAAAAAATCCCTCATTGCATAAAGTGGCTGAAGAAACATAAATTGACAAAGCAACCAGAGAACAAGGCAAACCTTGAGTGAATTCACTTCATCCTTTACCACTGCTCTTTCTCTACAGTAGTGACCCACGTTAGGGACCACCATCAAAACATCCATCAGTGCTCACTCCTCATAGTTTTTCCACTTGAACTTTCCTCAGTGGCTGCTGACTCCTTGCTTCCTAGTGGTGAGCTTATTCCCCAAGATGCAAAAGGCTTCCAGTGCCTACCACACCAATCACCCACCTTCTGTGCAGAAGTCTTGGGTTTATTATTTTGAAACTGTGTCTAACAAGACCTCATTTTCCTGTTGCCTGCTGATCAGACACCAAGTTATGGGAGAATCTCTGGCATGATGCTACTGTAGTCTATGATTTTCGGAGGAAGGATCCAGGCTGAAAGCTTCCTGGTGACATTCCAAGTAAGCTGTCATGAGAAGAGAATCCAACACCCAAGACCTCAGTGCTGAGGGAAAATCAGAGGGTTTCATCTACTCAGAGGAAAAGTGTAGAACTATAAATGCTAACTCAGTAACTCCCCAGGAATGAGCATGTGCCATGCTGAGACTGAATGCATCATTAGCAAATCCCTGAGGCCGGATCTCTATTTCAGACTGCGCAGTATAACAGCTCCAGGGAACGTACAACCAGAGGATGCTGATAATTTCACAGTTTCTGCTTCCCTGCGAGGCAAAAAATAGAAGTGCTCTGAAGCTCTTTCCCAGGAACACAGAAGTAACGTTTTCCAGGGCCATCAAAAGCAGAGGGAGATAGGTGTGTTCTCTGCAATCTGGGAGAAAGGGAAGCAAAATAATCTGCTAAAGGAGGCTCATGGCTGATCAGCAAGCTGTGTGGACTGAAGCTGTGGAACTGGTCCCTTGCAGAAGAGATGCTGGGGAGAGAAGGCTCAGGGAGATGGAAATCTCAGAAGCCCATACAATCCACAGAGGATTCACAGACACCATATCAGTGTCTCCCCTCACAGCACAGATTAATAATTCTTGTGTGTCTGCCCTTTATCACAAGCAACCCATGGGAAAAACTTGCAGGACAGATGACTCAAGGTAATTTTGTAGTGTGACTGCATCCTCAGAGAGAGCAGACAAAAAGGGAAAGGCAGACAGCCAGGCGGTCTCTCACACGCTGAGGTCAAATTCCCCTTTCTGTCACTCCCAGCTACAGGAAAGTTGAGGACGAGGGAGAGGTACCAGACACGCTCCCGTGTCTGCTGGCAGAGAGGCACCAGGCAGACAAACACACGCTCGTGTGAGCACAGCCATGTAATCTCTGCTATCAGCGAGACCATGCCCGGGTTTCACTCCTAAATGTCTCAACTTCTCTGCATAGCTCGGATTGCACAGTACATGCCTCGGCTGTGTGAGATGTGCTGCTGGCTCTGGGGAGGAATTATTTCAGGTTGGCTGCAGCTGGGAGCGTGTAGCATGACTTCAGGCCTCATTAGATGCACACTTGACAAGTTTTCTGCACAAACATGAAGGGAAGAATGGTTTTCTTAACAAAACAAGGCTTATACAGTTGTCCTATGTGTATGTGGAAGGGAGTGTCTGTCTGTCTGCCCCAGCTGTCTTTTACCTCCCAGTAACTTTTGAACCTGCTGGCCAATGTAATGCAAGTCAGATGGAGAGACAGAGGTTCAAGAAATATTCAGTTCCAATGGGTTCTGTGAAAAATTCAGCTTACTTAGAGGACAGTCTTAATTAATGCCCTGAATGGAAGAAACCTGCACATGAACTCAACTTCTATTGGAATAAGAATTTAAGTTGGCAGCAATTGCATCTAGTCCAGTCTCCTGCTCAAAGCACAGCCAGCTTCAAAGTCAGAGGAAGCTGCTCAGGGCCTCAATTTGAAACCTCCAAGGTGTCAGGAATCCACTCTGGACCTCAGCTTCACAAAACAAACATATAGAGCACAACTCGTGTGGCTCTGCCGATCAGGGAATTCATTTTCCCCTCTTTTAAAGAAGATTTAGAAGTGGCAGCCAGCGGTAAAGCCTGCAACAATCCCCACACCAGGCAGTCCGTAGGGCTCTGCTTATGTTAAATACATTTAACCAGCAGCCAGTTACTTTATTTTGGCATTCTGTGGCAGTTAATGATTCCAAGTACAAAGGTCAGCCTCAGAGACACAAGGCTTTGTGTATCCCATTGTTTGATTTACCAGAAGCTACAAGGGAAGGAGCACTGCTCTGTATGAGTGGGAACTACAAGCTACACATCCAGCCTGACAAGCTAATGAGAACAAGTCATTCATTAACAGGAGACTTGCTGCTAGGCAAACACACACAGCTGGTATGGGAGAAGAATTTGGATGTGAAATGAGACAGTGTAGCTGTTTTTTTCATAAGACATTTCCTATTTCAGCAAGTTTACAGTCTAAATAAAGACCACACAGAACACATTAAGAGTCTGATCAGAGAAGATTTGGGCTTATGCCTTTTCTGAAAGGTTTGGTAATGAGCAGAGAGGCAGAATTTGCAAAGAGAACAGAAATATTTGCGTGTTTAACAGAAGGAACAAGTTTTAAATATAAGTGAGATTTGATTACAAATGTATATGCTGCTCTCTTGGGTACCAGTCTATTCTGTGCACATACACATATTTACATTCACAGAAACATCTTACAAAACCCTGGTGCTTTCTTCTGCTTCAATTGCACAATTACATTTTTCTTTAGAGCAGTTTCACACTTCTGAGCATTTTTAAATGGAATAACATTAAAGTTGGAAGCTGAAAAGCATGGCTATTTAATAACTGTGTGAGGAAGGAACACACTGTCATTTGAAAGATAAAGTAAGCACTTACAATTCTTGCAAAATCAAATAAAAAATCCTGCCAAGGAAGAATCTATCTGGACACTGTGGAATGAAACAATAACAATATTTTAGACCAAACTCTGACTCCTAAAGTGATTTAATTATTTAGGAATATTACACAGAGCATGACACCATTCATGGCCAGGGCACAAGTGGTCCAGAGCAAGGCTGGATCCCTGCCATCCTAAACTTACAACACAGAGCACCAATCCTGCAAGAAGTTGTATCCTCAGGCTTCCTTACAAGATCAAAGACTACATTCAGAAGTGTGTACAGCTCAAAACAATACCAGGAGTGCAATCACAGAGGGATTCATTATTGTAACAAGGGCACCTTCAGAAGATGTGGTTTTCAGTATGATTTAGAAAAGGGAAATGAAGGTGCTGGGCAAGGTAGAGGGGAAGGAGGTATAAGGGGAGACCAGCAGATGAAGCAAAGAGCATGGAGAGGAAGCACTGCTGATTCCAGAGTCTTTTCCTACCTAAGTGACTCTATGATTCTAACTCCATCTTATTTTAGCTGCACATCTTAGAAAAACAAGAGAAGGATATTTTTTTTCTGACTAATGTAACCTTTATTTAGTTTTAGACTATCATGGTGGTTATGTTAATTCAAACGCAGCACAGTCATCATCAGAGAAATCTAAGATGGGACAAGGCTGCTCTCAGAGGCACTGATGGAGGTACTGCAGTACACTTTTGTGCTCTGAGGCATTTGCTCTCACTTAACTAAATGTCAGCTCTCTGGATACAAACCTCTCAGGGAGAGGAAACAGAAAACACAGGAAGAAAAGCTTCCATCTGCAAACTGAGAGAACCTTCTCATAATCCAATGAGCTACTAAGATTTCAAATTAGGAATCAAAAAATTAGGCTCCTAAAGATAAATTAAGGCAATCCTGGAACTCTGGTGGCAAAACAGTCCTATTGACCCACCTGCAGCTGAATGCCTAAAAGCCTGAATCATCACCAGCGCTGTCGAGGGACCTCACATTACCTCAGCAAATGTACTTTATCAGTGATCATTGTGCAAGCTTAGTACTAATTTGCAATTCCCAGCAGATGCAGAGACTTGTCATCATTTTTGTTTGGTAGAGGCAACATTTTCCACAGAAAGAGGCAAACAAACAACATTCTTAATGTTCTTATTAGCATACCCTTCTACAGCCTTTAGTGCCTGGAACAGATGCTTGGGAAGGGTGGTGCAGCTGTAGTACTTAGAGAAAAATACTGGACAGGAAAAAAATTCCTGAAGAAGTCCCATAATGTCTTTATTGCATCTCTGGCTTTCCTGTGATGGAGGCTGTGAAAGGAGATGGGTTACGCCAGGATGGGTACAGCTCCTGCAAAACCTCAGCACAGTCAACGTGCTGCTGTTGGCACTCGATAGACACACAAGGCCCAGCCCCACAGTTGTGATCCGTGAGGGTGCTTAGTTACACAGCATATCTAACCCAAAACACAGGGCCAAAGAAGAGGAGAATAGGGATGCCTGAGATGCTGGAGTGAGCTGGCTGTCTCTACACACAGACACACTCATCTTTTCCACTACAACACTCCGTGCCCAGGCCCTTTCCTCCCTCCACATGGAGTCTCTGTGGTTGGCATCGATGTTTAGACCAGTGGCAGTGTAAGAAGAGTGGTTTGGATGAGGAAAGTGCTGAAGCAGCAGCAAAGACAGAACAAAAGGTTGGCTGCCTGGAGGAGAGGGACGAGTTGGGTAGTGGGATGCAACTGTTGTGGGAGTGTGTGTGTGTAGAGTTTTTATTTTATCTATGGTGGAAGAAAGAACAGTTATTGACAGAGGAAACTTCATCTCTCAAGGCTGCTCGTGAACCCTCCTGTGCTCTTGGGCAAAATCTGTTACTTCCCCAGAACGCTTTTATCTTCACAGACTCTCACTGAACAGGCATGAGGGTACCCCACGCTATCCTGCATGCACTGTACACAAATTCTAATTTAAATCACAGTAATGGTTTGAAATAACTTTTAAGACAACACTGAAACAGTACCTATTGTGCCATGACAGATCTGAGCAGACGGGACATTTTAAGAGCTGTCAGTCAGAGATGAAAGAGTGAGCTCCTGTACATGTTACACCAAGGAATGACATCCGCCTGTGACACGGCTCAGCACTTACAAGCTTTCAGCACTTATTGCAGAGCAACTAACCTTGTGTCATGAAGCCTTTATCAGATTTTTAAATCTTTCTTTTTCATTTTAAAGCCTTTCCCCAAAAGCCCTGGGTGGCTGCACCCCAGAAACCCGGTGGCTGCCTGGTGTCAGGCAGGTGCAGCCTGGGGTGTTAGAGGGACACAGAGCAGCAATGCCCTGGGCCGTGTCTTGGACAGTGCCCATTGCCTTTGCAGACATCCCAGGGGAGCTACAGCTGTCCTGAGCTCCACAGCTCGTTCTAGCACTGCAATTAAAGCATAAAAATCCTGACATGCTATGCACAGGTATCCCTGACTCCTGAGAACCCTCCAAAGGCCTCTTAACAAATACCATAACTAATACATCCCTGGCCTAAACACCAGCCAAAGGTTTAACACAAATCTGTTTCTCTGTGGAGCTTTGATACACAGAAGGTATATGAGCTGGAAGAAGAGCAATGATTACTCCTAGAATTAGTTTTCAAGCCACCAGCAGCACACTGCTAGCTATTTTTTCCTAAGTTACAAACAGGAACTACCCAATTGACTCAACGCTCAGGCTCAGGAGTCTCCAGTTTATCCACAGGCTCCTTCTGGCACAGAAGCCACACTTAAGGCAGATGACAGCAGCATTCTCCTGACACATAGTGCTGAGCACGTAAGACTGCTCAGCCAGCATTTTTTGACTGTGATTTTTGGAGCACACTGTGGATGGGGAGCAAATGCATTGTCAGTGCTTATAAGAAGCTTCAAGAAATGGATATACCATTAATATTTAAAGTCAGTTTAGAGCTGTTTCTAGAAATACCACATTTCTTGTCAGGCACATGATTGTAACCTCAGTGCTGCCTTTGTTCCTTGGTCCTTTTTATCCCTTACTTGAACAGCTCATGAATGGCAGATTAACTGGAAGCCCAAAATCTCCAGCACAGTAACTGTTACTGATGCCTTATTAACTCACAGTGCCTGACCTCTTCAGAAGAAATTACCTTTGAGAAACAGCCTATTCCTGATGCTTACTGAGGCTGATAACATCACAGCTGATAATAATAGGTAGCATTGGTGCCGACTTTACCTCTTGTCTTTGCATAGTTAACCATGACACTGTGCAGTAACTTCCTAGCTCCTGCTGTAACAACAAGGAACATGTGGCTCAGTGTCATCGGTGACTCAGCAGCACAGAGACATTTTCAGTTTAGGGAGTTTCTTGTTTCTATCCCCACTGCTGTTCTAGCAGAGGTTCTACAAAGAGCAGTCACCAACCAGGGCATCCCCTGTTTATAGGACACCAGGAGACCAAGTAGGGCCCAATCTGAGGGTCTGGCTTGTTTAGCACAGAACCAGCAATGGCTGGGGCACTGGCTTTGAAGCTTTTTTTACAGGGTACAGCATGGTCTTAAAATACTATTATAAACAACAAAAAAACCATGCTGCAGCCCTCCTCTCCCTGCAACAGGCCTTCTCAGAAAGCCCCTGCCTGACCCCATCCCCAGGAAAGATGGTTCTGTGTGTCAGACAGGTTCCCTGCAGTCGGGCATTAATGTAACCCTCAGTGAGCTGCTTTATGTGCACAAGCTGGGAGAGAGAATGAGGGATTTCATGAGATCTGAGGAATAAGAGCAGTGTTTAAATCCAATTCTCCTTGGTGCACTTACATAGAACAGTCTCTTGACACTGGCATCTTCTTTTAAAATGCTAATGGCCTTCCTCTGGATAGTTCTTCACGAGCAAGTAAAAGGCATTAGGAAAGAAAAATAGTATTTCTGTTGATTTTTAACGAGTGGTTCTATCCTACGTGGCAACTGCAAATGGCATGAGGGAGTTCTGTGTTTGTTGTCTCTACAGTCTCCAGAGAACATATATTTTGTTTACAAGGCAAACCATTTATAAATGCCAAACCCTGCAAATTCTGGCTGGAACGAGACCAGGAAATATCTCCACTGCAGAGTTTACCCATGGGCCGGTTCTGCCCGGGACTGTCCATTCTGCAGGAACACCCTCTCCTCACATCCACATAACCGTGCCCGTACAAGGTCCCGGACTTGGCAACACCCCAGATGGTCCCAGCACTATTTTAAGAACTGTTTTGTTGTGTGTTATTAGCAAGTCTGTCTGTAATTCCTGATCTCCCCAACTTTCTTAGCCCATTAATTTAGTGAGTTAAGGCATTCCAGCCTGTGTCAGAGTACACGCCAGCCCAGTGGGATGAGCCCCCCCTAATTTAGGCAGAATTATTATTGCAGCAGGGTGCAGTTTGAGTACATGCAACAGTGTGGATGGCACCTCATGATCCTGGGAAGGTAGAACATGACCTTAGAATTCCTGTCACTGAAAGCTGACTTTCACAGAGCAATGAGAGGAATGTCTCCTCACCTTCCCACCCCAGGATGGCCACACAGAGGTTGGAAGCCGAATGGATCCAAGTGTTACCAAGCCAATTTGTCACTGTCACATCAGTTCTCAGTGGTGAAGGCATCCAAGAGGAGCAGCACTGTGGCTCATCCAGGATGAAGCAACATTGCCAAGGCATTGCTAAAATGGTTGCTAGCATAGAGAGTGAAATATTTCCAAGTGCTCAGGTCATCTAAACTGTGACAAGCACCATTATCTTTTGGGATGAAACCTCTTCCCTTCTGCTTTGGAGTGCCTTATGCTGATATTACAGAAGCTGAAAGAAGACAGTTTACTAATTAGTTACAGAATTGAGTGTATGTTCAACCACCCAATGACAATACCCTGCTGCCAACCACACCTGGCCACCAACATATGAGGTTACTCACACAGCAGTGCCTTCCTCCTCCTCCTCCATGCCCTTGGCCAGGACCGCAGGTCCCTGTGGAAGCCCAATGAGTCAACCTGGGGTCTGGTGACCCATGGAGATCACAGAATCACAGGATTAGGTATGTTGGAAAAGACCTCTGAGATATCAAGTCCAACCTATGACCAAACATCACCATGTCAACTGGACCATGGCACTCAGTGCCACATCCAGTCTTCGCTTAAACACCTCCAGGGATGGTGACTCCACCACTTCCCTGGTCATCCCGTTCCAATGTCTAATCACCCTTCCTGTGAAGAAATTGCTCCCAATGTCCAACCTCAACCTCCCCTGGCACAGCTTAAGACCACGTCCTCTTGGCCCATCGCTTTTTACCTGGGAGAAGAGACCAATCCCCACTTGGCTCCTTGCACATGGCCCTGGACAGATCCACCACTGCTCCCTCCTGGGAGCACATGGCCCTGACTTCACCACTCACACCTGCTCGGGTTTGTAGGTGAAGCAGACTGGCTGTATCCTACAGGGACAGCATTTTTCTTGGGCTGGGGCAGCCTCGGGGCCATGACCACTGCCTTACCCTGACAGAGTTCAAGAAGCCCTTGGACAACGCTCTCAGGCTCAGGGGGGGATTCTGGGGATGTCCTGTTCAGGGGCAAGAGTTGGATTCAGCGATCCTGATGGGTCCCTCCCAACTCAGGGTATTCTATAAGGAAGAACTTCTTTCCATTGAGGGTGGCAGAGCCCTGGAACAGGCTGTCCAGGGAGGGCATGGAGTCTCTCCTTCTGGAGACGTTCCAAACCCACCTGGACGCGTCCCTGTGTCACCTGTTCTAGGTGACCTTGCCTTGCCTCTCCAGAGATCTCTTCCAACCCTTACAGTTCTGGGATTCTGGGATTCTGTGTGCCGCGGCGGGCTGGGCTGGGCTGGGCTGTGGGGGGGCGGCCACCCTCCCTCGCTCCTTCCTTCCCTCCCTCTTTCCCTCGCTCCCTCCCTCCCTCCCTGGGCGGACCGGAGGCGGCCGCGGGAGCCGCTCCGTCCGCGCTCCGCCGGCGCTCTGTGGTTTAAGATGGCGGCGGGGGCTGCGGGGGCGAGCCCGTGAAGCCCCAGCGCGGAGCTCCGCGGGAGCCGCCGGGTCCGGCCGCGGGAGCAGCGGGACGCGCCTGCCGGGCCGGGAGCGGCGGGATGTGAGCGCGGCCCGCCATGGGGCAGCAGGTGGGCCGCGTCGGGGAGCCGGGCGCGGGGCTCCAGCACCAGCCGCCGCCGCAGCAGCAGCAGCCGCGGGGACCGCGGGGGAGCAGCGCGGCCAGGCCCGCGGGCCGCCGGCGGGAGGCGGCCGGGCGCTCCGCAGAGGGAGGATTCAATGTCTTCACCCAGCACGGTGAGCGGCCGGCGCGGGGGGAGAGGGGCGCGATCGGCCTCGCTCCCCTCCCTCTTTTGTTGCCGTGGGTTTACTGGCGGAGGGGAGGGGCGGGCGGGGGGAGCGGGGCACACATGGCCCGGGGGGATGCTCGCCCCGGCCGCCGCGTCCCGGGGGATGCTCGCCCCCGGAGGAGCTTTATCTCCCCGGAGCTCGGGACCGGCCACAGCGGGAGCGGGGTGGCACCGCCGGGGATCGGGACTCGCGGTGTTCGGTCGCTGTCACCGCGGCGGTTCCGAGCTCTGGTTTTGTTTACAAAGGTAAAGGTAACATGTGCTTTGTCTTCTTGTCTGTTTGCTGAGGCGTTTTGCGACTTGCCCTTCTAGATCTGCGAGTCTCTATATAGCTCCTGGCAGAGCAAACAATTTCGTTTTGTCTGGGGTGTTATAGCTGCCATCTGATTCTCGGTTGAAGTTTTTGCCTGTCCGCTTCTATTCTTATTGCTGTAAACCCATACGGGAAATGTTTAATGTAACACGATTCGTTTCTGTAGCCTCTTAGGAGGATCCTGCAACTTCAAATCCCGCTTTGCAACCACGTTTTTTTTGTTATACTTATTTGTGCATTATGTTAAGATGTTGCCAAGTTTTGGAAGGTATGATCAACTGAACCCTGTCTGCCTTGACAAGCACGTTGAGAATAGATGTGCGGATGCACCTCTAATCCTAAAGACCTGAGTCAGCTCTGGAGAGCTTGGCTGGCTTGGCTTTAGGTGGAGAGGGATGTCAGTGTTTATAAAGAAAGGCTGCTCCTGACAATACATGTTTTCTTTTGCTCAATACAATGAGAGTAGGCAAAAAGATTAAGGAACATGCAACCAACAGTCTAAAAGTAAATATCATATGCTGGGACTGCTGACATGTAAGTACCTATCACAACAAGAGCACAGCACTGAATCTGGTTCCTAAAAATCTCAGCGTTATCACAGCTTTGGAGTTCAGAGAGCGCTATCAGCTTTAGAACCAAAACAGAACGTGCTTGCTGAATGCCTGACCTACTATTACTACAATTAAAACTAAGAGTTGTTGTTTCATTACATCTTTCAACCTTACAACTTCACATTTTACTCTGCCATCTTTGTATTTTTGTACATTAAGAGGTACTTTGGCAAAAACATTCACGTGATAGACTAATGCTGCACAATCACAATGTCAGAAGATCTCAGAAGTTATGCACATACCCCACTTCTTCCAGTGGGGTAAGTCTGCCTGTAGCAGCAGAGCAGAATTGCTGTAGAGACTGCTAAGTGCACTCCTGCTCATGTCAAACTGTCTGTCTGTGTTTTGGTACCAAGATGACTCTTTAGTTCCTGCTCTCACCAGGCAAGGACAGAAAGGACATTTGTGGGAAGTACAGTACAGTGTGTGGGGATGTGTAGTGACTTCAGAATAACACAGTTGACACTGACTCAAGCACTTCTTTTAATTTCTTGCTGCGTGTTTTGGTAGTGATTTAGTTCAGCATCCTGAACAAATCCTTCCAGCTCCTCCCTCCACCCTACTAAATTTTTAAGTTAGAAGGTAGGGAGCATTATTGACATGCAGTGGCAGGGAAATGGAGAGGAAAAGGTTTCTTAAGCATGCATGCAGATCAAGACAAGTTATATGCCCTGCCAGCCCTTCTGCTCTGTCTTGCATAGAACTAGAAGCAAGAATAAGCCTGGAAAGCCAACACGCTCTGAATAAAACTGTTCAGTGCCATGTAAAAAGAACACTGCTCTGTGATAACAGTGATGGTATCTTTTAAAATAATTTCTCTACTATTTATATTGCTTAGGTTATCTGCCTCAGCGGTAAGATAATGGATACAATTTAGGTTTTTGCTGCTTCTGTTGTTGTCTATGCAGACTGTAAAGGAAGGTGTGTCAAAAATAAGATACAGTGTTTTATTCTGTTAAATTATGTAAAAGGGGCGGGGCTTTTTGGCAGTCCAGGTTTTGAGAATTTCAAGGCAGGCTTCAAACTCTTATTCCATCTTGGTGAATGCCTCAGCTATTGTAAATTGTTCCCTGATTCCATGCACATTTTACTAGGAATGAGTCAACAACTCAGTATTGATAATCTGTACTAAATGTCAGCCAGAGGTGGGTTTTTAAACTATTTTACCTATTTAAATGCTTGTCTTGGGCAATAACTAAAGATATATGTTCCTCAATCTGTAGTTCACTTCCTTTGTCAGAGAAACTGTTTCCTGTGATCCCGACTCTCCTTGTCCAAGGGAATTGCTTTCAACTTGTATTCTTATTTTTCACTTAATGACCTTGCTGCCCTATTTTATTCAACCTGGCTTTCTTTATGTGAGTTATACACTTCTGCTGCTGAGATGCTGTGGTTGCTGGTGATATTATTTGATCCAGATTCCTCTTTTTTAGTAATTTCTTTCTGAACCTGACCTCCCGTCCTGTCTCTAGGACATGTATTCAGAGTGTATGAAAAGTGATGGCAAAAGCACAGGGTTCTGGGTTAGCACTCTTGGACCAGTGACTAAACCAGCCAGTCACAGGATGAGCCTGGATTATCTCCCTTCCTTGGCATTCCTTCTCATGGATGTGAGGAAGACAACCTGTTGACTGTGTGAGACCCTTGCAGGTATAAATCCCTGCCTCAGCTCATGTTGGCACACTTCAGACTACACTGTGCCAGGAGCAAACCATGCTAAGTACTCTTGCCAGAGTTCATTTTGAAGGATTGCTTCTTCTGGGTTGTTTATGAAAAGGATGGAGATAAACAATGTTTTCACCCTCAGACCCATTTTGCTACAGGATTTTGAAGAATACCTCATATGAAATAAATGAAGTAAAACCCCTTACCTTAAGCTACTGGAAACCTGAGACAAGCATTTGTACCCAACTAATTTGAAGTGTAGATATCCTTGAAAAATTGAGAGGTTGAGTTGAGCCAGCTTGTCCCGAGCTTTGCTCTGTTACAGTTGTGTAGCAGAAGCTCTACAGGAGAAGCACTACAGGCACTCCCTACTTCAGGATGTATTCTTGGAGGAAGCAAGGAATTCGAAGATGTTTTCTGTTTTATGGAAAGAACAAAGGGATCTGTATTGTGGCAAGCCACTGTTCCCTCATGAGAACAGACACCTCGACTGCTGGGGCTTTGAGCTCACCGTGGTATTGAATTCTGTGAGCACTGCTATGAAATCGAGCAGGGAAGTCCTAAGCAAGCTGATACACCCCTGTCATCCATTAGCTGTGGAGCAGAATTCTCCAGGATGCAAAAAGATAATCATGGATTTTGCAGTCTTCTGCAATTAGCCCTTCAAACACCCCTTAGCAAGCATTCCTGACACCTAGTCTGTGACTTAAAGCAGGCAATGGATCATCAAGCTTGTTGGTTGCTATTAATGTAGTAGAAAGGAAGAGAGTAAACAGAAGGATTATTCACCACTAGTGTTCCCATGTACTCTCTCTCAGAATTCAGTTGTACCACAGGCACAGCAACTCCAGAGAGAAAAGCTGCAGCGAACACTAGTTAGGATCAAATTCTTACAGCTCAGTGCAACCAGAAGAGACAAGAAGTACTTGGTGCCATTATAGGATGAGCTTTCTTTCCCTTCCAGAGAAGGAACAGGGGAGAGAAGAAGGAAGTAGGTTATCTCCTTATCCCTTTCAGTAGTTTGTTTGAGGAAAGGGCTACAAGCAACAACAACCAACAACTTCCAAGTTGCATGGGCTCTACTTGGCTCCTCGTACGACCTTTGAAGAGTGACACGCTCTTAATTTGCTTTCAGAAGAGCACTGATAACGCCCTACTGTACCAAGATACTCTTAGGAATGGTGTTAGCATGCTTTTCATCTCTGAAAAGACTTGCTGAGTGTTGTAGAGCACATACTGCAGGAAAATCAGATTATTTAAATCCTGGCAGGGAAGTCTTTCCAATACCTGTTTGCAATACTGCTACTGTTGCCTTGGTGATATATTTTGGGGTAGTGGAAGGCTCTGCCACACTTGAGCTTTTGATCCAGCAGGCGCAGGACATTTGTTCCCTGTTTTGTTTTCTAGAGGAGGAGTTTAGCAACCTTTTACTATGTGCATCAAGGTCAGGCAAGATAAGCCTATACTTTTAAAAATAAAATTATCATTAAAGCTCCCCTAAGGCAGTCGGAGTGCTATGCCACATGATAAAAACATTCTAAAATAGGAAGAAGCATAAATAACACTGTCCCTTTGAAATTCAGTGAAACTGAAGGGCTGGATGCAGGAAAATGGAAAGAAGGAGAGAAAATAGGGTCAGTTTAACAACTGCACTTTGTGGGCTGCCTAAAATGTTCTTTATTTTTCATCCCAGTGAAATGCAGCAAGCTCAGGCCAGAACTACTTGCCCGCAGACTTTCCTGTCAGTAAATGCCCTGTGCAGATGGAATATAATCACTGTATTCAGTGCCTGACTTTTTGTACTGTAAATCAGAAATCTAGTGGGACCATAATGTATAAATAACTTTTAACTAATTATGTGGGGAATAAAGGATAGTTCAGCTGAGTGTCTAGAGGAACATCTCTTGCAGAACATGAAATTATAGACGTGTTCTCTGTTGCATCATTCTCCATGATATCTAAATTATTTCTGCAGATTCAGTTGCATTCAATATTGATTTTTATACCTTGTGTTAAGCTGAGATTTTCACTTACTGTATTTTGCAAATGAGAGGACTCTACCAACTCAACAGAAGGGACAATATAATACAAACTACTGATCTAATTCCTGCTATGTATTTATTCCCTATGTACTTTGCATATAGACAGGGAACACAGTCTAAAGAAGGTAAGACTGAAATGAAGTTACTTCAAAATGTTTAAGTCAGAACCAACTTAAAAATCAAATTTCAAAGCCCAGACAGATCTCCAGCTTCTCAGTTCTCCCCATGTAGCAGATGGTGTAGTACAAGTTGTTCTAGCAATATTTCACAAACTTGCTATTCCTTGCAAGAGCAATGTTTTGCAAAAAAAAAAATTGTGGGATTTTTTTTGGAAATAAGGACGTGGCCACGCGAACGAATTGGTGGGAAGCGAACGTGTAAGCTCTTGGACACGCAAGCAAATTGTTACAAGTGGCTTAAATCATCTTTTTTTAACCTAGCAGGACCGACAGCTCACACGATTAGAGGTGGGAGGCAGTTGGACTATCTCCTGGAGATGCTCTAGCACGGGTGGCTTCAGCAATATTTCATGGCTGCTACTAATTACAGATTCTGGGACAGCAAGCTTGAAATCATGTTTTCTCCTGTGTTCAGGAGAAGTGACCTGTTCTGTGACCCTCTTCAGCATATGTCATGTGTGTTTCTTGAAGCAGCCAGTCATTGCCAAAGTCAAACCCTACTTTTCAGATCTTTGTTTTATGGCTGAAGCTTGACAATCACTACTGCTATTTATTGTAGCCTGTTTTTCTTAGTTGTCATAGCTTAATGTTTCCAATATACTTACTATCCATAAACTATCTTGTAAATACTGCTGACAGCTGACTAATTCACACTCATAAGAAACTGTGTCAAAATCCAGCTAATATAAGCCAAGAGACAGCAGTTTGCACTTACTCCAGTAGGGATGTGTGTGGAAGTTATTACAAGTAATACAGTCGGGTTTTGTCTCGTGACTCGCTGAGCTTATTTTCATCTGGTTGTATTTCAGAAAGCCAAGGATGGGTGACTACAGACCAAAGCCTCACCTCCATTCTAACTGTTTCAGAGTCTGATATCCCAAATCCCTGCTTGCCAAGCTGTTAGGAGTGCTTTCACCAGCGTGTAATTATGAGTGATGTAAAGCTTGCACCGCAAGTGGCCCCTGGACTGGCTTTGCAGGTGAATCTGCAGTGTAGGCTTAGAGTTCTCTCCTTAACAGCAATCAGAAAAGTATTTACTGACAAAGAAATATTTCTCGTAGTTGTTTGGACCCCCAGCAGCATCTTCAGCACAGCAGGAAAGGAGCAAAACCTTGCGCTGAGTGGAGTAACACCATTGACTTGCTGAGTCTGAAGTCATGTGTGAAGTTCTCTCACCATTACTGCATCATCCCTCACATTTCTCTGGTTTTGTGGTTATGAAATACTTTATTTTAAAGGCTGATCTTGGTATTACCCATAGAGATTATTCTCCCTAGAATAAGTGACACTTACAAAACCATTGAGGCTTCCTGTTGGTAACACTGTAAACCACAACAACAAAGCTTAGTTATATTACCCATATCTGCTTAGGAAGTTGCATGTGCTTTGTGGGCTCTCCATAAAGACATGTGCATCTCCCAGAGCAATTGCTTGTCTGCAGCTGGGTATAAATTAACTTTTTAATAGGTGGCTTTCAGTATCAGCTAAATCAGCACAGGAATTCTGAAAAACAGCCCAAAAATAACTGCCTTTTTTTGAGAGGGGGACAAAGACGTACAGAAATACTTCACTAAAAATCAAATTGGTTTTATTTCAATCTTCTAGTGCTCTTTAAAGGCCAGTTAAACATAGTTCTTTTAAGACTGAACTTTTTCAAGAAATTCCTTTCCTCTTCTCCTGTCCTTCCCACTCAAACATTGTCTTTAGGATCTTAACATTACTCTGATATTTCTATTAAAAATAACTACATGTATTAATAAACTTAGAGCTTCAATTATGTTAATTTGAAAGTTTTCTGTGACAATGGTGATGTGACAATTGGGACTACAATCATGTAAGAAAAGGAACACTCATTTTTCTATAGGACAGTTCTGCATCCCTCATCCTTTAATTTGATAATGCTGCTGGATTAGATTTTGACTTTGTTATTATTTAATACCAAAGTGAAACTGTAGTAGTTTCTTCTTATTGGAAGTATAGATGGCAAAGGCATAGGAAGCATCTCCTGCTGCTTTTGGATCAAATTAGGAATCAAATTAGGAGGATAAGAACATTCTGGATCTGTGACCCTGTGCACTTCCCAGTCTATTTCTCCTTCCTTTCTCCCACGATAATCCCAACAACAAAGCATCAAGTATGTCTTGGCTGTTCCTATTTGTCATCATCTCAACTAAGATCACCATGGCTAATTTTGAAACAGGTGTCAGGCTTGCTTGTGGTCAAAAGAAATCATGTGAGTATTGGCTAAATTATATTAATATTATCCATATTGGAGCATTTGGCATCGATCATGAAGTATTCCTGGCTTTCAGATTCTCTGTTCAGACTCATAATTTTTGGAAAAGTTGGCTGCAGAGAGCAGTGGACCTCACTAAACACACCAAAAGGTACAGGAATTGCAAAGTGGAGAAACATTTCCCTATCACAAATCTGTGCACGCTCCAACTTGGCCCAGGGTAGAAGCTTGTTCAAATATTGTCTTATCCAAGTAGATTAGTATTACCTCCTACATTAACCCTAAATATCAGGGGTCTAAAAGGTGTTTACAGAGCACAGATCTGTCTTCTAGACAAAGCCCCAAAATATTTGTACCTTCTAATTTTGTAGCCCTTGGATTGTGAAGATAACCCTTCAAACCCAAGCTGAAGTGTAAATCAATATGATGAGGCCTTCCTTAGCTTACAGAGTCGGCTCAGTTTCTCAAGATTATGTCCAAGCCTTTGCTGCTCAGGGTTGGTTTTGCTAACCAGCAGTGTCAGGGAGTTAACAAGACTGTTCAGTTTTACTGCTGCTATTCAGAAACCCGTGGGAGGCTGCGCAACTGATGAGAATATCAATTTTGTGCTGCTGCTGAGGAAAGCCAAAAGCAGAAGTAGAGAGAAGATACAGCTACACTAGTATTCCTGAAATTTACTTAATAATAGAAGAAAGCTGGAAAAAATTATTTAAATTAGCCTTGAAGGGGTTTTATAGGAAATAATTTTAAAGCGTTGTTTCCCATCCAGCAACCGAATATGTCAAAACTGGCCAATTAATGAAACTGTAGTGACTGTTTAGCAATAAAATAAAGTCTGTTTATGCAAACTTTTAAAAATTGATACAAGTTATGTCATCTAGGAAGAAGGAAATGGGCTCTTCTAAGAAATCTGAATAACCTTGAAGATGTTTTGAAATAGTGACATAGCTTCCTTCCTCCATTTAGTCACTGAGAACAGCAGAACTCAAGGTTATACTGACCTGAGCTGGTTTGCATAAACATGGACTTACTCATTCCTTCTGTTTAATGTAGTTTTTTCTTAGAAGGCAGGTTTGAGTATTAATACTTTTTCTATGTCCACCACTCCCTTCAGTAGAACTGAAAGATAAATAGTATCCTTTTACTGAGAACCAATTTGTGGTTCCTTTTCTCTTGTAAATTAAGTTTTTTCATCTATAAACTGGCAAATAAAAATACTCAGTCTAATAGCTGGCAGCTCCCTGGCTCAGATTTCAAGTGCTTAAGTTAAAATAGTAAATTCTTAAAGCTTGAACTGTAAATCACTGAGTGTCCTACATGTGCTGTTTGGAATATTGTTATTAATAAGTCAAGTCTTATATTGAGCCTATGTTTCAAAAGTTCTCTTACAGTGGCAACTTGATCAAAGCCTACAGACTGGGGTATAGGTGAGACCTTGAACAGATGCTCTGAAAATGGTTTCTTTGAGTGATCTCACTCAATTCCAGTGTGTTTTCAAACCTGCTTTTTCACTGACTTGGATTGGCATTGATAAGCTGCAGTGGGCTTTATAATTTGTGGCAGTAACATGTATAAATAGTGAGAGCCAGCTCTCTGCAAGCCCCAGAGGATTCCTGTGCTTTCTCCTGAGTGGGGTTTTGTCATCTCTTTTTGAGGCAGGGAGATGTGAACAGCTTGGGGAGGGATGAACAGAGCTTGTGTAATCAATACCAATGTGAAACCTGTGCTCTGGCCTAATTACCCAGTGAAGCACAGCAAAATACTTTTTCACTAGTCATCAATTGTGTACTTGTTATTTGGGATTGTATTTGTTGGTTTTACATAATTTTCATTTGCATTGGTTGTGTTTTTTTTTTAATCCCAAGAGTAAACAGAGAAATCAGAGGTACTTTGAGATTAAAAAGGGTTTATCTACAGAAGATCCTTAGCATAAATAGGAAAACAGTATATAATGTCTTGCTAGTGTTTCAAGTTATATTTAGCTTTTTTTTTTTTTAAATTCAGGATCTTAAAAAACCCTGTGGATATTAAAATTTGCAACACAGCTATGAGCTGATTTTTCATATTAGAAGAAACTGGGATCTATTTTTTTGACTAATCTAATAAATTTGAGTCTGATACAAACTACAGGAGAACAACTAACCCACTTTCCATAAATTTTTTATTCCAGAGGTGCATTAAATGCCTTGGGATTGATGTGCAAAGTCAGTAGGTACTCAAATGATGATTTGGGAGGCCTGCCGTAGCTATCCTGTGAGACAGAAGTCTAGCAGGTTTAATCCTTATTACATCTGTTTTGTCAGAATTTTTTTTCATTTTTAGGTTACCATAAGTAAATATTTTTTAATTTCTTCAGGGGTAAAATGTTTAAACAGGTCCCTGCCCTCTACATCAGTGATTGATTGTGATTCCTGCACCTAGTCTGAAGTACCAATGGTCTTTGAGAAGTTGAAATAGGCCGTAGGCTTTAAGTCTGTCAAGTCTGAGGTTGGCTGAGGCCTTGTGCAAAAATTCTTATTTTGGTGTGAATAAATCTAACTTCCTCTATTTTGTTGTTAAATGGTTAAGCAAAATTTGAATGACACTTGATACATGTCTCCCCATCCGCACACAAGCTTGCACAGTGATAGCAGAGGTGCAGTGACTTCTTCCCTGTGCCATTTCTGCTACATGAGATGCTTTAGTCTCATTTGAGTTGGTGGTGGCAAAGTCTGGAACTGCTCCCGGGTGCAGCCTTGGCTCTGCAATAATGCTCAGCTGGGCTCTCAGGACCTGCCTGCTCTGCCACAGGTGGGGGGCTCAGCCCTGGTGCTGTGCTCACTTGCTGTGGAAGCTGGAATGCCTCAAGGCAATGGAATTACAGGCTGTTTAGTCTCAGGTGAGCTGTGCTGGTTCTGTCCTGTCCCCCTTGGGGCACTGATATCCCCAGGGGCTGGTTATTGGTGACTGCAGCAGCAGTAACAAAGCTACACCGGGGCCGAGACACGTGAGGGATGCCAGGGGGGGTTTTGTTCCTGGACAAAACAGCACTTGACTGCGAGGAGCCTCTTATACAGCCTTTCCACTTTGTGCAGCCTCCCCCTCTCTGCACAAAGCTCACCTTGTTCTCTGGGAGCAGGGAAGCAGCTCTGGGACACCTCGTGATCAGCGGGCAGCAGGTGAGTTGCCCCGTGCTGGGCACGGCTGGGGAGCCCGGGCTTTGTTTGAAACGATTTTAAAATTTTAAACTAAGGAGGTAAAAGGATCAATTGCAGCTGATTCCCAGCAATTTCCAGCCTGCCACGAGAGGGTGCTCCAGTGCCTTAATTTATCCATTACTAAAAAGTTTTTCTGCTAGGAAAGGTGGGGTGTGCTATTGAACATCACCGTGTTACGGTGTTTTAAGTAGGTGTTGGTTCGTGAAGGCAGGCAGGATCCACACAGCAAAAGGCAGATGTGGCTGTATTAGGATGTATCAGAATACATGTTTATTTTGCTTTTGCCTTTAAGAGCTGGACTGCTTCCTTTTTAGTTGTTTTGTTTCTGTTGGGCTTTATCCGAGATAAAGTTGTCTGCCAGCAAGAGAAGTTTCCCAACTTATGTGCAAGTGTGCAGCCAGCCTTTTGTGCTTGAAAAGACATTAAATCTGATAGTTTTACTAGGTAATCTGAGCCCTCGAATTAAGAGTCACTTCTCATTGCTTCTGTGCACTTCTCGTCTGTAAAGTGGCAATAACGCTCGCTTGGTTTATGGAGCTGTTTAGGCTTAACTTCGGCATAAACAAACACAGGAAAGCTGTCTGCGGGCTAAATGAAATAATTAAATATTCAGAGTGCACTCTTGTCTCATCCTGTAAGCTGTTAGAGAAGCGTGTTTGATGTGGCTCTAGCCTGTATTTCGAAACACTCCTGGCACGGTAATAGGTCCGAGGGATGGTTAGTGTTTGTGTTAATTGTTGGACTTGAAATAGAAGCTCAAAGCACTGTGCTTTGTTGGATGTTATCTCTCAAACACCCATAAAGAGACTGAAGCTACAGTGAATTAACAACGGAGAGAGAACTTTAGAATAATGTCTTTGTGTGTTTAGCAGTAGAGCAATACAAACACAATGAATTGCAGTAAGCATTCATGCACTTGGGTTGTTGGCTGGGAGACAGGATCTCTGCAAAGAGATCCCAAAGCTGGTGTTAAGGGCATGTAATTAGCGAAAAACTAAGATCAGCTGACACTGCTGTGGTTAGTCCTTGACTGCTCAGCTGTGAGGTAGTTACACTCAATTGGGACGCATTTGTGTTTTACTGGAAAACACTTATCATTTCCTTTAATAGGAGTCAGTGAAAGGCCATAAACACGTTAATCAGTCCTAAGCCAGACTGCTAGAGAGAGATACAAAAGCCTGTTTAAAATACAACCAAGGCAGACTTCCTGTCTTGCACAGACATCATGCAAAAGCAAAGGCATGACTTCTGGTGTGCTGGAGTTGCCCTTTTCTTCTAGCCCAAACTTTCCTAACTTGATACAAGGTTGAAATCTTATGTGCATTTCAGGCCTTGGCATCTGGCTTTGTTACATAGACCCCTCTATTGTTTCCTCTTACAGAAAGATTAAGATACTCTTCATCACAGTTACCCCCTGAGCCTGCAGAGAAGGTGGCTTGTAATTTTGGAAACCATAAAAGCTATTGCAGATACATCATTTTGGTTTGTTACTAGAGAAGCAGACTTGGGTGTATGCAATAAACTGCTCTGGTACCCAAAAGTGAAGGTTACCCCTCCAGGGACTTTAGAAATTAGATAAACGGTCCTGTGTGTTGAGAACAAGTGTAATTCCCTGGTGAATAGTGTGTGAAATGAGGGTGTCTGAGGCTTAAAGGCAAACGGAATTGAATGTCCAGGAGTTGGTGCTGGTGACTAACTCGGAAGGACAATTTCCTTTCCTATGGGCACTTAGCATTCTTACTCAGCCACCGGTGTCTTTGTTTGGAGCCATATCTGTTCTGAAAGTGAGACAGGTGATGATGCAAGTGTCTTTCTGTCTGACTCTGTCTGCTCTAAGGGAAACAGTTTGTTCCCAAATTCTATGGCTTTGCTGACAAAGGATGTCAGCTCTAGAACCAGGAATACAGACATGCAGGCACTGGAGGAAATGGTTTCTCCCTGTGAAGGTACCATCTTTGTTTAAATATATATAAAAAGATATTGGCATGAGTAAAAATCCCTGCAGCTAAGAAAGCTCTTTGCTGTAGTAGTTTGCTATTTAGTCTAATTTTTTTCCCCACTGGCAGAATAGTAAGTTTATAAGAGGAAGACTTTTATCCTACAGATAAGTGAGGCATGAGCACACAAGATGGTTTATGCAGCAGAGCTATGGATGCAGCACCCTTTCCACAGGCCCATGCTCTCCTTTCCAAATTAACTTTAGAGGCTTTCTATTATGCTTTGCCCTGTGACAGGTTTTCTTCCCTTTTTTGATGCTTGAACTCAAAGCTATTTATTTTAATCCTGCTTCAGTGTGAGTAGGAGTTTTTGTTTAGAGAACATCAGCAGTCGAGACAGTAGCTATTTTCAGAGTCTTGTATGTCTTTGATTGAAAGTGTTATTTATTAGTTAGACACTGCAAGGGTTTTGTAATGAAAGCTCCAAGTATTGCACTTTAGGAAGGATGGCTGATCAACACCAGTTTGAGTCCTGCTCTGCCACAGCTTCCAGTCTGATACTTAGCAAATGACTTTTTCTTTGCTCTAGGTCTTCTGCATAGTACAAATTTTACCCTACTACTCAGTAGGACTGTCAAGAGGATAAAATATCAAAACTGTGAGCCACTCAATATATCAAGTGCTACAAAAATATCCCATGTAGTATCAAGTCATAATATTAGCATGCCCTGACTGAGAATGTTGTGTGGGCTGTGAATTTAATGTGTCTGAGAATAGGCATTTCCTGCTGGGTACAGCGTGGTTGGCAGTAGGGAGGGTAGTCACCACAAAACAGGTATAGCAGAATCTTGGGTTTTAATACATTGTCTTGTGCTTCTGTCCTTAAATTACTAAAAAAATGTTTCAGCAAAAGTTGTGGATCTTACTGTTTAGTTGCAGAAACCTAAGCAGGAGAGATGGTTACCTGCTAGAGGGTTTGGAAATAAGTCTTACTAGAATACATATCCTCATTGGAAAAACATCACTGCATCTTGTCACAAATCTGGAGAACAATGATCTAAATTTAGAAAAATCTCACTGTTGGGGATGAGATGCTCATGCTGCTGCTTCCTGACTGTCTCTTTGTGACTAAAGGAACAGGCACATCACTGGGTGATGTGTGTGCCCTCTCAGCTTTGGATGGTAGCACTCATGGAATTTTAAATGTGAACAAATACTCCTGCACACCTCAGGCCCAGTCTCCTTTGAGGAGTGTGCCTGGGAGACAGCTGCACTGTTAGTGTGTGTGTGTGTGTGTCTGCCAGGGTCTGTGCTCTCCACAACCATCCCCACCCCAGATCCAGACAAAAACAGGAGAAGAATCTCAACAGCTGCACATGGTTCAGTTTGAGTCTTAATTAGAGTTAGGAGTTGTTCAAAGTGTTTCTTTTCATAAATCTCTAATGATGGTTGTAAGGGCCACACACCCCTATTCAGGTTGTCAAGGTAATGCTAATGTCTTTATAGAGGTGGAGTTCTGGTGGTCTGAGCCTGAATCCTCTAAACATAAATAATGCTTATATAGACCTTTGTTTCTCTATGCTCTACCAGCATGTTCTCAGTTCTCCTTCCCCTTTTCCCCTGCCCAAGTTGCACCTTTTTTTGCACAGGCTCATTTTTCCAGTTATATTTTTTCCCTGAGAGTAGGGTACCCACCCTTAATGTGATATACTGCTCTCATAACATTGGCAAAGGGCCCACCAAAACTGCTGTGAGACCTCCACACCCAGACCTGAATATTTGCTTTGCCAGTTTAAAGGAACAACCTGCATTTTTTGTATTTGTCTTAGATTACAGCAGCCACCTTCATGTATTAAGAACAAAGCCGAGACTGTCGGTTTTCCCATTATTCTGTTTTATCTGACACTGTGTAGGAAGCCCTGCCCTGGCTTTTAGAAGTAAAATCATTAGATTCCATGTAATTTATTTGAGTGAGTCATTTAGTTCCACTTCTGTTGCTGCAACATCTGCCTATTGTGTCTAATGTAATTTTCCCTTAATGGGGCCAACAGTAGCAGTACCAGTAGTGTGAAGTCTCTTATAAATAATCTACCTACAATATTAAAAAATATTCAAAAATACAAAATTTCCAAAAGACTCACCAGGAATTTTCAAAGTAAGAATACTTGCATTATTTTTTTTTCTGTGATGGACAGCTGTTATGAGCTGATTTAGGAAATACTTGTTCTTGAAGTAAACTTTTACAGGATAGAACCTACTTGTATCCTGCTCATCTGAATGAAAATATGATAAGGCTGAATGGATGAAAACTGGTCAGAAAAGGAGCTTGTCCCCACCACACTGGACTTATCTGGTTTAAGGGTGTTTTTTTAACATATATTATACTTCAGTGCTCATTGAGTTCTTGGCCTTGGTGGCTTTGTACCATACTAGACATGGTCACACCTGCAGTGAAGAGCTGATGGTAACCCAGTGCCCAGAACAGCAGCTCTGCACTGCTAGGTGGGAACTAAAAGTTGGATAACCAAATGCTTTATAACACCAATATTTCTGAAAAGAGTCTAATTCTGTAAGTTAATCTACTGGTCTAATTTCTCTAGTAATTAGGAATGGAGTTCTTACCCTGGTAATCTTCCACTGCTTTTTAATTAGACCTAGTTCAAATACTGCTGTGTTACTGAACAGTCACATTTGACATTACTAAGAAGAGAACATGCCATCTCAGATTAGTCAGACCTTCTGAGGGCTCATTTCACTTGCTGCATTTGATCACGACAATTTGGTGTTTGCCATTACTCAGTCTCTGGCGTCAGAATCTGAGGTGTGACCCTGCCTGTTTCATTTAGTCATTTTTTTTTTCAGTGAAAATGAAATATCTTGCTCCATGCAGGTCTCTGCTGGATGTTCTCCAGGCTCTCATTTTTTGTACATCAGTCACTGACTTGTGTGCTGTTCAGTGGTTTTCCCTTTTTTGGGGCGCAGTTCATGATGAAAGCATGACCTTAAGGGGTGTTGGCCCCACAGACTCTGCTGATGCATCATGCAGGAGCTTCAACATCCTTAGGTGTGCTGGGTGCTTCCAGTTTTCTAAATTTCAACTCTTGGTTCAGTTTTTCAGGGACTGACCATGCAGGCTTTATAAAAAATTAACATCGTTATGCTTGGTTTTGTGGTTTATTTTAGATTTTAAGAGACTTGGATCTCAAAGCAATAATAGGTCCATATTTCCTTACCTCACTTCCCTCACTGTTTTTGACAGTTTTGGCACCTGCTCAGTTCCATAACCAACCCAGGAGTTTGTTACTTCTAAACAGCTGATGCAGCTCAGTTATATTGACTTTAAGTGCTTAAAGTAGCTTGAAAGCAGCAGGAAGACTGTTTGTGGCAATGATGTAGATGAGCAGGAAACATGTCATTAATTCTAAAGACCCTTCAAATAACTTTCAAATATTAATTAGCCTCTGATTCTGTTAAGTCCTTCTAAGCTGAAAGAGCCATTTTAAACCTCCATGGCACAGCAGCTTGCAGTCTGGAGTTAATGGGATCTGCCTCTGGATGCTCCATGCCTTGCCAAAGAACAACTCTTGGGCTGAGGTTGTAGTTTGCCTCAAGGGTACTTCTTCCTAAGAAATTTGCAGGTTAAGTAAAGTGTCACAGCAGGGTGGAATTCCAAAAGAGAAATGCCCTAAAAGGCAGGGTTTAGTGGCATCTCTGGAAGCTGGGAGTGACTGTCTTGCAGTGGTGCCATATAAGAGGTGTCCACAAAGATGAGATAGAGAAGCCCTTGGCTGGAGACAGAATCTGCACGGGATGGTGAATGTTCAGCTTTCTAACTACTGCGCTGAGGAGAGCTATGGATATTTAAATGTCTTTAGAATATAGGATTGCCATAGGTAACTACTGTAAATAGTAAAAATGCAACTGTAAGATCTTCTCCCAAGCTACCAAAAGCTTGGGAGCAGCTTTAGTTTCCAGTACCTGGAAGTACGAAAGAGAGAAGGCAGAATCCTCTTCCTTTACTGTTAGAGGCAAAGTCAGAACTGAGGACAAATTCACCATGATTTTGGTGGCTCAGGTGGATGTTTGCAGTAGGTTTGTACTCTAAAAGGCTCAAGAGAAAATGTTTTAAAAGGGGCACATGCAGGACTGCCTGTTGTTTTGGGATTTCCAACTTCAAGCCAGCACCTGGTGTGCTGGTACAGCCCAGTAGTGAGCCCTGGTCCCAAAGGAAGCACTTGGTGTGGCTGGCTCCTGAAGGGATACAATATGCCCTGTGTAATCCAAGCAGTCAGCTGTCCTGACAGCCTATATGGGCCAGCAACAACTGGGAATGTTTTTGTGTGGAGTGGGAGGAAGAAGGAATGAGGTGGAACTCTGTTGAATTAGAAAAAAAAAAGAAAATATCTTAATTGAACAAGATAAAGGAACCTTTCTTGGCCTTGCAAACCAGAAGATGTGGGGATGCTGGAAGTAAGTTGGCACAGTCAGACTTAAGTCTCAATTTCAGTTCAAAATTTACATTTCCTAGAACAACACTCCTAAATTAAGCAGTTTTACATACCTCCTTTAAGGCAGCTGTATGGCTCAACTGGCAAAAACCTTGCCATGAAACTAAAGGCAGCAATACTCTGTTGTCAGAGATCTTATTTCCCAGTTTAGGTTAAGTCATCTTTCACTTCATTAATTTCCCCACTCCTTGATGGTGATAGCAGAGTATGGATACTACTCCTCCTGTGGGCTGCAAGTACTGTGATGAGCTGTATGAATGGCTTGATTTCTCTGATTTATATGTCTTTAAGAGATATTTTTCTCATGCACATGTCCTGTGTCACTGATAACTCCTGTCAACTTGACTGGCAGTTTCTGTGCATTTCTACTTGTCTGCTGCAGGTGTAAAATCTCTTATCAGTGCCACAAAAGGCAAGGTAATATTGGTGCATCCTCCTAGTTGGCAATGTGCTCCATTCCTTGGAAAAGCATCTATCTTACTCTCCACAGTAATCCACAAAAACTGATGTTGTACCTGGATGCAATTTAGGAACTAACCCGTGCTTTCCAGAGCCAGAGGAAACGAACCGCTGAGGGAGCCGCAATGTTACACCTCCCACTGGGAATTTCCAGCCCTTTCCCTCTTCCTTCCTCCCTCAGAATATATATATATATAGTAAATAGGCTAAATTAAGCACTGGGGGAGGTGGCACCCCAAGGCAGGAGCAGTTCCAGAGGCTGAGTCGCCTCAGTTAAAAGCAGCTGACAATGCCCTGACCAATCCTCTGAGCATCCCCGTCGTACCACCACCGCCCTGGCAGCGGGGGAGACGTCTCAGACAGCTATGCTGGTATTAAGTGGGAGGAAGGCTCTTTAAATAACTACCAGTGGGTCCTATTCCCTGAGTGTGTCAACATCGAGTTGTTGTTTCACCCTCTGAACAGGGAAAAAAAAAAAAAAAAAAAAATCAGTCAAGGAATTGTGTGGCAAGGAAGTGACAAAAATGAGATAATGTTTTTTGGGTTTTCTAGTTGCTGGATCTGTTTTAGCTCGTGGCAGATACTTCCCTTGTCATTTTGCATTTCTATTCATAAACCTCCGAGCAACAGATGAAAACCAGAACAAAAGAGGAATAGATTTGCTAAAATCAGGGGAGTATACTCTCTTGAACCTCCTTACTGAGTACTCCAAAAGAACACTTGTCTGTGTTTTGATTTTTGAGTATTTGCATTTTGAGGGGGCTAAGGCAGCCTGGCTCCCTTCCCCTCTCATTTCTGATCTTCCCATGTGGGTAAGTTACTGTGCATAATCCAGACCTGAAAAGCCTGCCTTACTCTTACAAAATACACTGTCAGGCTCTTCTTATTCCAGATGAATAACATGTATTGTGGTGCCAATTCCATAAAATGGAATTTAATTTAGTTAGGGTTGCCTCACAGCCCATTATGATCCTAGATAAATCCATACAACTGTTTTCCTCTTTCATATTTCCCCAGCACAAGGAGGGGATGTTGGCAGTGTTATAGAAAAACAAACCATTAATTTTAAGGTTAGCACTGTAAATTGGCAACAGATCTCAGCTCTTGTGGGGATTTGTCTTTTGACAAATTATTAGATAAATCTGAAATTGCAACTACCTCCTTTATGATATTTATTTATCTATAGATCAGATTCTATCCTTGTAGCCTGATCTTCTTGCTAGCCTAATTTGAGGTTATTCTAAGCATTTTCCATGCAATTTCTGCTTTTTGAGATGACCATCATTAACCTAGTCAAAAGATGTGGCCTGATGTTTCTGGGAAATTATGTCACTCCTTTCCACACTGTTGTACTTTGTTTGCTTTTCTTTTACTGCTCTGAAAACAAATTAGCAGAAACAACATCATCTGTGGGATATTTTTGCTCTGTTGGCATCCAGGCACAGTCAAGTTTCCCATCTCCTGGCTTATTTCTCCCTAGAGCCAATTATACCTTCTTTAACCAGTCTTCTAGTTCAGCAGTTTCCTTTGCAAAGTCATTTTTGTCTTTTTTTAAGTGCTCCTCACTTTAAGATAGCAGTGTCTGCTGATTTAACCACCCCATGCTCTGTACTGAGCACAGGTTGTAGATAAAACTTGTTGGAAGATATCAGTGGTTTTGCTTAGTGAGTGGGTGCTAGAAGTGAAACAACCCTCAAAGAGGAATAAAGTCTTTTACTCAGCCTTCTAACCTTCCTTCAATTCACCTGTTTCTTAATTAAAAGCTGCTATCAGGCTATGACAAATGATGTGAAGAGGCAGAATGCAAATGGCAAGTGGTAAACTTGCTAATAAGTAATTAAAGACAGACTTACAGGAGATTGCAGGTTGGAGAAGTGGTCCAGGATTCAGTATGAACCTGCAGAAGGTGGGACACAGAGGAAAATGGTTCTGGTTTTGTATGTGAGGTACTCAGCTCTGAGCCTCCCAGTGTGAAATAGAAATCAATCTTTGAGCCGTGGTAATCACGACAACATTTAGAACCATAGTCCAAAAAGCAGAGCATTAGGAAGAGAAAAATATGTAGTTGTGCTACTGTACAAAGCTATGGTTTGAGTCCTGCATGTCATTCTGATCTGGTTTTCTGGAGGGGTGGGTGGTAGAGCTAGAAAAACCCAAAGGAGGGATGTTTAAAGGTGCCCAAAGGCAACGACATCAGACTGCCTAAGAGAAACCCTCCAGCCTGGAGGAGAGAAGGCTGAGGCAGAATAAGATAAAGGCTTATAAAAATCACAAATTGCAGAACAGCACCAACAGGTATGAGCATTCAGGATTTGCCCTGTAAAGACTGAGGATCATCAAATGAAACCACATGTCCTGTTCAGAGCAAGTCAGAGCCTGTTCTTTGTTCCACACCGTGCAGTGGACTTACTGGTAACATGGCAGCAGGAGATTGTTTATGTGGTGAGTTTGGTTTGCAGTGCTTCAGACAGCAACTGGACAAGAGAGGGGAAGGAGCCTCTTAGGAAGTTTAACTACACCACCACCAGCTCTGGCTCAGAAAGACCTGGAGCTGCAACATGTTGGAGGATGTTGGAGGCTTGGGAGGTGTTCTGGAATAATATCATTACCCTTTCCCCAGGCAGTGGTGACAGCAGGATGCTGGGCTGTGTGTGACCCAGCACGGTGGTGGCTGCGTGCCTGAAGAATCCCAGTGTGCCTGAGGAATCCCAGTGTGCCTGAGGAATCCCAGTTGTCAGCTGGCTGACATTTGACATTCTGAAGTGTTCTGCTAAATCCGAGGGGCAGGACTTGGTTGTCCTATCATACTTCCTTTAAATGTTCCATAATTTGGATGTTAACAATCAAGAAATACTTTACTTCCTAAAAGATAATCCCAATGCCTGACTTTACAGTAGATGTAAAGCATCTTTAGTAGTAGACAGATAAAATGCATGTTTGTATCTTTGTATCTCAGCTGCATAAAATTCCTTCAAGTTTAATATATTGGCTAGCCTTACCTCTCTTCAAGTAACTTTTTTAGAAGGAGTGTTTTTCTTTTATTATTCTGTTATAAAATACCAGATATACTGAATAATATCCATTACAAACCTACTAAATTTGATAAACATTCTCAGTCCAACTCCACTTAACTTATTCATAGTCTTTGTCTATTCATTTACACTTATCTTTCTTTTTAATAAAACTGATTTTATTTCTACACCAGCAAGTCAAACAGTGACTTTTTTGTAGCTTTGATTCCTTTTAAGGAAGAGAAACACAGTAGGACACATACAATACCCCTAAGAGCTACAGTAATTCTGCCATAACCCAGAAAGGGTTTTCCAAAGGCATTATTTCAGTGAGTACATTCCTGTCTTAATACTGAATTCAGACACACGAGGGCTGAACACTACTGTTAGATTTGGAAAAGCAAATGCAGTGACACAGCCTGAAACTGCAAAGCTGTCGGCGCTGGGCTCGGAATTCTCCCTGTGCCGAGGCTGGGGCTCGTGTTTCCCTGGTTATCCAGCAGCTGTTGGGAATGGGCTGGTGAATGGAGCCCCTTGTCTGGCCCGTGGAGCCAATGACAAGTGTCTGGGTTTCCCAACGGGAAGTGGCCCAGCAGCCAGGAGCTAAGTTTAGTGCCATGGATTTGTTTCTCTGACTTCATGTGCTGCCCCCACAAAGGGAATCAGCCCATAGGGCTGAGAAGGAGCAAGACAACTAAACCTCCCTCAGCCAGATTCTGGGGCTCTCCTGCCAAGCATCCACATCAGGAGTTTTCCTGGTTCTGAAGTTAACAGCACAGCATGCAATTTTTGGGCAAGTATTCATGCTAAAGCTCGGCTTTTTTTGGAGGAGAGGAAGCGCTGGTTTATTTTCTAAGACAAATATATTTCAAAGGAGGCAAGATCACAAGGGTATTTTAGTCAAATGAAGTAAATATTTTAAAAAGGAACCCCCTTCTTTGTTCAAGAGAAGAAAATGGCTGTGGACGATGGTTTGAACAGCACACTGGTTGCTGACAAATGAGGTTGACAGTTTGGTGATTTATTTTTAGCTGGAGAATTTTTTTCAAACAGAAGTACTGTGTAGCCTTGGCAGTTGCTGCATATTCGGTGTGGGTGGATGGAACTGAGAAGCTGCATCTGTGCTAACAAGCTTTTTGGGATTCCATTAAAAAATTAAACTCATGTACTGGAAACTGAAGCTGTATCAGCTCACCTGGGGAGCTCTGCCCTCTGAATATCCTCCAAAAGGTAAGCAGTGCTGCCTGCCCAGGGCACTTGCAAAATACTTATCTTGGGCCTCCAGATATGACATCAGCTCAGATTTGGGCTGTTAGATTGACATTATCTTTTCTCCTGAGATGGCAAGTCAGTGAGTTAATCTCTGTCCTCTCCTTCAAAGTTTTCCCTTTAACTGGAAAGGCTAAAAATAAATTTCAGGAAGGCAGCTGAGAAACAGTTTAATGTGGTCATTGTTCCAGGTGCTGAGTCTAAGGAGAGTACCTAATATACTGTCAGACTTCCAATAAGAAGGAGTTATGTCACTGGGAAAGCAGCTTGGACATCTATGTCATGATAGCTCAAAGGTCTGGGCAGTTGGTGCGTTACATCTGCAAAATAAACCTCTTGCCAGCTTGACTTCATGAGTGTGGATATTTCTTGCTGCCTTAAGGATCGACTGAGCCATGTTTTCAAGGAGTCTTTTTGTGGAAGAGCTCTTACTTCAAATGTTTGCGTTAACACTGGGAGTAAATAGCTACTTGTTTGATTTCCTTAGAAGTAGATAATATCTTGGCTTTGATGTGGCCAATAGTAACAACTCCTCAGGAATTCTGTTGGAGTGAAGTGTAATCCACATTAAGCAACTTCTCTCCCAAAGTACTGATTTAAAAAAAGTGCTCAAGGACTTACTCTAAGTTGTCATACTGTTTGGCCATCCCACCTTTCCTGGAGAAGGACTGAGTGACCTAATCCTCCTCACCCTTCACACTGGAGAGGTTTACTGGAACTTACCACAACACAGAAAGAATGTCAAACAGACTTTTGAGCTACAGTTTCCCAGTCACCTCTGAAATCTGTGTGTCCCTTCGTTGCACTCCTTTCCCTAAAGCCATCATTGTGGGAGTAGTTGCTGTCCACTGTAGGCAGGATTCAGAGGAAGAGACTGGAACTTCAGTACTCAATGGAAAGAGGTATGTGATCCAGAGCATCAACAGCTGCTGGTGTCTCTGCTCCTTTCTAGATCCTCCCAGTTGTAAAGCTGGCATGCTTTTATAGGAGCTGAGAAAATCCTTAGTAATTAAGGGAACAAGCTTTTTGATGCAATATTTAGGATTTTGCAAAGGTTACATTTGTAGCTTTTGGTACTTAATTTGAATTACATTAGAAATCTTTGTTCGAGAAAGTGTTTTTTTATTATCTGTGGTGCTGTTGGGTTTTGGTTCCTCACCCAGAGGCACATTTAAAGGAGTCAGACTGGTACTGTGGGTGGATTCTGGTGCTTCTGACTATTCCTAATATCTGCTACAAGATATGTCTGTTGTACCTTTTAACAACTGTTAGGTTCAGCTTTCTTGTGCTCACGTGAGTTCCTCACCCTAAAGTGTTTTTTAAATGCATCTAAACCCCTGCATCATTTTGCTGGCTGCATTTATCCCAGAATTGCCTTCCTGACAGAGTTCTGTGAGGACAGAAAATCTTAAAGGTAATGAGAGCCAGACAGTTGAGTTAACAGTGTTGTACTGAACACAATCAATACTTCATCTACTTGGATATTCTCTCTTAAAACAGAAAAGCTACCAAGTGCTTCAGTAGATGGTTCAGTCACAGCCTATACATTGATCTATGAAGGATTTACGCATCTTGCATTCAAGGAATGAATGAAGATTTTCTAGTGAAGACTTTGGAGCTTAAGCTTGATTTATTTCATATGGATTCTGCACCAAAAAGCTACTTCTTTACCAGAAATTAGTGGAGGAAGAAATAGGGAAGTGCTGCATTAGGTTGATTACAGGAGAAATGGTTGTGTCACTGACATCTGAGCAAAGAAATGGGCTGAGGGACACCTCTGTTTGATAATATTCATACCAAAGGAAGGGGATAACTGGTACCAGGAAAACAGAAGACAGGGTTCTTTCTATCAACGCTAGTTTCTTATTTTTTTGAAACCTCAACATAACTAACAGCTTGTGAAGTTCACTAGACAGACAACATCTTGAATTCTTCATACACTGGTGTAACTAAATCAATTGAGATCAATTTGTCTCTCCTTCTACTGACTAAAATTCAATAACATCAACCCCCCAAACCTTGTCTTCCCTTGGATTTTTATGTCAAGCTAGCCAAAAAATACATCTTCTAAGTAAAGACCCAGCACTTTAACCATTGTATCAGCACTTTATGAAGTTGCAAAATAAATCTGTTCCTAACAGGTGAGGCGTATGGAGAACTTTTAGGTTCTTCCATATATTTCTCATTCTGATACCAAAGGCCACTTTTATAATCCTTTTCTATGTCAGATATATTTTGATAGTTGAGGCAAGACAGTGCTACCAGCTTGGCTTGAAATATTTCCTTTTATATGATATGAGCTGTTCATGATGCAATTTTGTCACTGACTCTGAAGTCTCCTCCCTTTCTGTCTCTCCCAGACTGGTACCATAAATAGAAACCCATTCCTTGCCCATCCCAAGTTCTTGGCTCGGAGTTGTATTTCTTGGCTTTACTCAGTGGGTTGTTTACAACACTTAAGCCTTGCCCCACTCCGTGGGAGGCCCAAGGACTAACTATGGATCTGTGCTTTGCTCCAGCAAACCACCTTATTAAGAGTCTGGTTGCTTGCAGGAGAGGAACACCTAGGAATGGCATTTAGTTAGTGCCTGCATTTTACCAAAGCCATATGTGAGCTGTCTGACCCCTTTAAACTGGTGTCTTTCATGGCCACAGAGATGTCAGCAGAAAGACCAGGTGGTCCTTTTGGGTAAAGGGTGAAGTCTGTTACAGGGTAAAGGAAGTTCATGCTGCTTCCAATGCTACCACATTATTAGACAGCAGAAACTTGGCCTGTTCAGCACGGGTTTGCTTTTCAGAATGTAGTTTGTCTTGGGTATTTTTGGTTAGTAGGAAGCACTGAGACTTGGCTTCAGAAACAAGGCTGCTGTAGAACTTGATACTGTTCCAATCGTGTCAGCAAAATAGGAAACCCACTTGCTGCTGTGTTATCAGTTTTGTTTCCTCATATTCATTAAGGCAGAAATCCTCCCACTAACAAGCCAGTTAAAGATCTGAAAGTGCAGTGATGTAACGTGATGTACGTTTTGAATGTGAAATGGAAAATACCAATTATACCAGTAGTTGTTATGTACCTGACAGTCTACTTTCCCTGCCCCGAGTTGACCAAGGCCTGTTCTTTGCTAGCCTTAAAAGCAAGCTCATAAAATGAGTCTATCTATAAAGTAGCATCATGGATATTTATATTGGAATTTAGTTTAAAGACTCAATGGTGAAAATAAGGGGAAATATATGGCATATGTGAGAATCTGGGTGGCCTTGTATTCAAGTGTCCCTGTTGGATAAAGGGGCATGGGAGAAGGCAGAAGATCACTGTGTGTGTATATACACAGACATAGACACCCTGTGGTGTTTTGATGTAAAACACTAATATATCAGATCGAGACTGTTTGCAAGAACCAGTATTTACCCTATAATCCTTCCTTTGTCTCTCCCCCTTCCATTGACAAACCAGTCACTTTGCCCTGTGGCCAACACCACCAAATCCTTTTCAGAGCTGTGTTTTCATTTGCACGTTCTATTCTTTGATTACGAGACACTGACAGTTGGTTCTGAAATTCAAAGTATAGCAAGTTTTTTAGTAGCTCCCTGAACTGTGCATTTCAAAGTAGCATAGTCAGCAAGGTTTCCTTTTATTCAACTTCTTCCTACTGCTGGAAGAACTAGAAAAATGGTTCTAAATGGATGACTTAAGTCATACAGGAAGGGTAGCCACTCTCAGGAAACAGCTTTGAAGGGCACCACAGGGAACAGCGTGAAGAGCCGGGAAGAGCTGCTGTGCCTGAAAGGTGGATTCTTCCACCGAGGAAGTTAAGTGTACTAGAACTAAGATTTTATATTGTGCACTTACTGTGAAGGGAATAGGAACAGGATGCAGATGTGGTGGATGCAGCTGTCAGAGTGATGGCCTGCAGCATAAAATAGCTATCTAGGAAAATCAGTTGTAAAAGAAATAACGCTCATCTAGAAGCCAGAAAGATGCTTGGTTTTCTTCTGCCTGGGTGCATTTGACAGGATCCTATGGACTGCTGTGCACTGTCTTTTCCAGTGGGGCACACCTTCAGAAGGGTGCAGGCACAGAATTACCCTGTTGCAGGAAACTTACAGCCAAAATGTTTCTCACCCATTATGCCAGTGCTGGCAACTACATGATGCCCATCAGGAGCTTGTTAACACACCAGCCAACCATTAGGCTTTGGCTACAGACTCCTCTGACAGAGGCTAAAATTGATGGGATAAGTAGGGATATTTGCAAGTTACATTAATCCAGCCTAACTTTCTGCTAATCCTTCATTGTTCCAAATACCAGTTACTCATCTGTTGTATTTTAACTAAGAAGTAAAGGTGATATTGTTGCTAAGGTTAGTAACTATTTACAGCTGAGACTCATCTAGCCACAAATCCATACATAGCTTGCCCTTTCCTGGTACCTTTTTGGATGAAAATGTGTTTGTCACAAAACTTATCCATGTGTTTCTAAGGCTGTGCTGTCTTTCTCTACAAATTCTGATTGTTTTTTGTGTATTAACACATACACTAAGCTTAGTGCAAGTACCAGTGTCATTCAGAGTACTTGGTGCAAATAAGAGGGCAGAAAACAGTAAACTGCAATAAGCAAAACAAAGAGGGAAAGAGAGAAAAGCCCAGGAGCTTTCAAGTAAAGGCATCTCAACCTCTGGCTACTGGGTAGTCATGCTGCAGGATTCACTGAGCTTGGTTTTGGAAGAGGAAGAAGAGAGATCACCCGCTTGACAGAAATTTAGGACACCTCCATACTGTTCTTCCTAAGATATTTCTATGTCTAGTTAATTTTTCCACACACATTAGATGCTGGTTGCAGGGGAAATAACTCTTGTCACAAGCCATATGGGGAAAGCAGCTCCTCATCATCACAGCATATCCACAGTTCCATATACTCTTTTTCCACATCCACAGCCTAAGAAAACACAAACAATTGGAAGAAGCCAGGTTGCCTACCTTTAGCCTGATTTGTGTCCTCATCACGTGGTACAGCTGTCCTTCTCACAGAATGAAGTTCATGGATTACAGAAGTACTGCTTTCTTTCCTTGGTGGGCTGCAACAGCTCCTCTCCCCCTGCAAAGACCTGCAAACCCCTGACTTTCCTTTCCCTGCTCCCTTTTATACCCCTCTGCAGGCCCACCACCCTCCCAGGTGAGAGACTGCCCTGGGGAGTGTTCATTAACCCTCCCATGTCCACCTGTTTGCAGGAGCCTGTGCTGCTACAAACCAGCTCTGCTTTGAAGCTAGGGCTTTTAAAGAATTCATCTGACAAATCTGGGGTTTTTGAGAGGTAATTCAATGGGGCCCTTTTGGGGAGCTGTCCTGAGTGTTACTAATCAGCAAATACGCAGCTCAGACTGGGTGCACTGTACGGGCCTTGCTTTCTGTGTCTTTCCAAAATCCTGACACATCCAAGAGCATTCACGTGTTCGGCGCTGGTACCTCTCTGAGATGTGTGTTTTCACTAACATCCTTTCCTGTTGATTCACATAAGCAGTGCTCCAGGAATGGTATGTGGAGTGGAAAAGTGAATCAATCTGGGCGGTCCCCGTACCGGGTGATCTGTGTTGTAATTTGTGCAAAGGAATTTCTCCAAGGAAACTGTTTGCTTTCTTCCCAAACATTTTGTTGCCTAACTCTTAGTGGAACAAAACTCTGTCTCCGTAGCTCATCTCAAAATCGTTTCAACTTGCAGCCCAGTCCCCACATCCTCTGTTTGCTCAGCATTCCCTGGAAAGCTCCACCCTCATCCCAGCTAATAACCACGTTAACCCACAGCTCGATTTTCCCAGTCTCTCCTTCGCCCTCCTGGGAGCACTTCCTTTCCCACTGGCCCCAGCCTTGCGAGAAGCTCGTGGAGGCCTTTGTGCTGGCAGTGGCAGCCCAGGATTTGTCGTGCCAAGCAGCCTCCTTGTCTGCTGGGAAGCACATCATGAGCGTGGGGACAGTCCTCTTCCAGTCCAGCAGCTATGGCAAAGAGGGGAGGCTGCTCTGCTGCCTCGGCGAGGGAGCCTCCGAGCCTGCCAGGAGCTTCTCAGGTAGGATGCTCAGGAGTGTAATCCTGTCCTGTCCCTTTCCTGTGTGGGAAAGTTCCTCCAAGTGTGGGTCCTTTCAAGTCTGTCTTTGTCTTGTAGTACGAGACCAACCACAGGCAGGTCTGAGGTTGCCAGCTTTTACTGGGATTTTAGGATTATTGAAATGCTTCTTTTCTACAAGCAGTTACACTGTATTTCAGAAATAGAGGCCACTTCAGCACTTAATGTGACTCTAAAATTTAAAATTTAACATATTCACCTGCTCTAGGACTAAAGAGATTGGTAATTGAAGTGTTGGCAGCAGGGGTGGGGGACAAAACACCCCTTACATGTTGGCTGAATAGGAAAAGCATTCATATCTGGAGAGAGGCAAATTGTATTGTGGGAATAAAGGAAAGGAAGGAGAGGGATGAAGCGTAACCTCCTTGCGACCGTGTTTTACTTGCACACTAAGTGATGATGTAAGTTTTCCATTGTATAGGAAATGAAAATGATAGTACACGATTTATGGTCAGTCTTGAAAAGGAGCTGAGATAAAACAGAACTTCCCAGCTCATTTCCTCACTTCAGGTGCAGACAGAGCTTGCAGACTGCTCAGCTGGAGGGGCATAATTTGTGATGTGCTTTGGTTGTCTTAGTTTCCTTAATGACATCTGTGCAATGATCACGTTCTACTGACCTTCCACAGCCTTATGTACTGGATGGTGTAGATCCCACACCGTACAGAGCAGTGTGGTTATTATGGAATAATAGCTTGCAAGAGGTACTTTTATATCCTGGTAAAATCCCCTTTAGTAGGTGTTGGGTAACCTTTACAGTTATTTAAGCATCCAAGTCACTCTAACATGAAAGTGAAGGAAGTTAGTGAGACACGAACTCTTAAAAGCATTTGATTTTTAGGTAATGTGATTTTTGGGTGAGCACTGTAGCTAAGTGATTGAAGCTCCTCATCAAACATTAACTTCTGCTGGCTTTTTCTGTACATCAGGTGGGTGTTAAGAACTTGTGCCAGCCTCCCAGGCATTCCCGAGGAAGTGGTGGCAGTCCCATGTCTGCTTTGACTCCCCCCAGCCAATCCAGCACAGCCGTGTGGGCAGAGCAGGTGGAATTTCTGCTGGCTTTGCCTTGGCTGCAGTGGGCTCAGCGTGGGCAGGGGGCTTCCTGCAGCACCCCTGGAGCTGAGCTGGCACTGGACTGCTTCAGGCTATCCATGGATGCATGGATAAACACTGCACTGTGCTGTCTGGGGAGCAGGGTGCTCAGTGAGTGAGCGTTTCTGGCTGGAGAGAGAAACTTAAGGGGTGCTTTGGTTTAGAATAAATGCTTATATTTTTGTTTAAAGCCTTGCACATGTTGGCAGATACATAATTGAAACACACCAAGGTATTTCAGAGCTGAAAGGTCGGGTATTTTTTGGGAACTGCCTACTTTTGTGTTTGCTCCTTAGCAGAGATGCCTAAGTCAGAGTTCTCATACAGCACATTTGACTTTGCTTAAGGCACTGGAACACTAACACAAGCCACTGTAGGAGAATAAAGAATGTATTATTTAATTACATATGTATTTTTACTCCATAAAGAGAGCTGGGTTTAGGAACTGGTGTTCTTTCCTGGAGCTTAACAACTGGACATACATATGCACACACCCAGCCCTAAAAAAATACAGTGGGATGTTGGCAGCCATGCTGTAATGTAGGGGGGTAAGCATTGGGATTTCTTATTTTCCATGACAGCACCCAGTCTGATGGGTTAATATACTGCAAAACTAATTGCAGTTGATAGTTAGGAATGAGAAGTGTATGTAAATATTGCATCTGCAGGCAATGCAATCAAGGAACTGACATTTTGGTGGCTTAATCTCTCGTCCCTTTTGTTCATGCCAGGAGAACCTTGATAGAGGCTATTTTGGCAGGGCTTGGGAGATGTGTTATTAAGTAATGCCAGGATGAACAGGTTATGCAAGCAATAGAATTCTGAATAATTACCAGAAATGCAGTCAAAAGCCACTTAGCTACATGTTTAAAATGAAAACAGAACAAACTTCAACCACTTACTTTCTCATGTACCTACAATACAGTTAAAAATTGCATTAGAGGCTGGAAACCCCCCTTATCCTCATTTTCCAGGCTTGAGCTCTGTCCTGTGACACAGATTTGGCATGTTCCTTTGCCTGTTACTTGGCAAAGGCCTCTTCCTGTTTTGTGTCTCGCTGACTTCCCAGTTTTCCCATCCTGTACTGGATTTGAGCTCTTTGTTCTCTTTTCAGGTGCCTTACAGACCAGCTTTTGCTCACGAGTGTAAATCTCGGGGGCCTGGGGAAGGGGGTAGGTGACCACAGCACATGTTCTCTTGCAGTGGTCTGACTTCTCAGCCCCTCAGAAATGGGCCAAAGCAATGACTGTAAGGCAAAGATAGCCTCAGATATTTTTTTTTAAAGAGAACTTTTTGTGTTTAATGCATTTAATGAAATCTCTTTACCGTGTACATTTCCCTAAGTTCAGCAAGAGAATTCAGAAATAGGTATTGGGACAGGTACTTAATTCAGTTGTATCATCAGAGAAAAAATACATACCTTTACACCTTCATGTTTTTTGCTCCTTTGAGCAGCCCATGTGTATGAAATCCCAACATTGCTCTTTCTCATCTTAATATTGAAGTTCATTCTGCTTCGTGTTCCTGAAAAACCTCTCTGTGGGTTAGAAAGCCAGTGGGGGTCCTGACATAGCACTACCACGAAGTGTTCAGGCAGTTTTGCTTCTTACTGCAGTTCCTTCTAAAACCCTGTGGATTTAGGCTGGTTTTAATCATCACAAAAACTGTATGGACTTTTTTCCTTTTGTTTACAAACACATCTGATTCCTCCCCCTGCTCCCTTCTACTAACAAGTTTTCATCACTTGTCCTTTGAAACAGCAAAGGAGGATTGCCTGGGTATTCAGAAAGGCTGCTGCTAAACACCCACCATCACCTGTACTACCTTCTGTCTGTCCCTGGCAGTTTTCCACCTCTTATTTACACAGCTTTGTAGTATGTTACAAGTCATCATCATTCCTGTTAATATTGACTCAGTTACTTACACATCTAATTTGTGTCATAATTCAGCCTTACTTGTAATGCTGGTTTCAGATCCAGGCTTGTCTACGCCCACCGTAGGAACCATAAAGATATAAAACGTAACATTTTGGCATTGAAAGGCTTCCTTCGGTGCTTCGTGTAATTTAAAAAAGCACTTTTAATTTTGCACTGATTTTTTATATATATGAATGCTTCAAAAATTTAAAATTGAGGCGTATATAAATAGAAGTATACATAATAAATAATAAATAGAAATTTTATATATGTAGTTTGCTACTTGGTATATAGGTAGTTAACCAACTTTTCCAGCCCCTCCTAGAAGGAACCTATAGAATGAAGAGTCCACAACATGGGATTGAAAACCACTGATTTAAGAGTCCAGACGTGTTCCTTTCCCCTAAGGGCACAGTATGCTGTAGGAGCTTTGCTGTGCTGTACACTGGGGTTTTGATCTATTTAAATCTATTTGATAAACTTGATCTATTCCCCCAGAGGGTAGTTGGTCACTGAACAGGCTCCCCAGGGCAGTGGTCATGGTCCCAAGCCTGACAGAGTTCCAGGAGCATTTGGACAAGGCTCTCAGGCACATGGTGGGGTGTCCTGTGCAGGGCCAGGAGATGGACTCAACAATCCTTTTGGGTCCCTTCCAACTCAGGGTATTCCCTGATTCTGTAATTTACAATTGTACACAAAATAACTGTCTCTTCTGCTCCTTTCCCAGAGGCCCTGCACCGCCCCTACGGCTGCGATGTGGAACCCCAGGCACTGAACGAAGCCATCAGGTGGAGCTCCAAGGAGAACCTGCTCGGAGCCACTGAGAGCGACCCCAATCTCTTTGTTGCACTTTACGATTTTGTAGCAAGCGGAGACAACACCCTCAGCATCACCAAAGGTAGGGCCGGGGGTCACACAGCAGCTGCCAGCCTGGCTGCTGAGCAGCAGAAAACAGAAAGTGGAATCCTTGCCTGGATAGAAATGGGAATAGCTCAGTTAGGGAAGTTTATTCCCTGCACTGATGGCGGTAAGCAGACGGTCTGTCCCTCGCTGGTGCTGGAGGGACACCTGCCGGGCAGTTTTCCTCGGACAAGCACAGTCCTGCCCACTCCTGTTCCAGACTTCCCACATCACTGCCCTGTGAGATACCTGTTGTAGGGAGGGGCAGAGGGAAATGGTGGCATTATGGAAGGTAACAGAACTCAGCACTTTCACCTGGGACAAAATCAAGAATTGAGCATTGCACAGAGACCTTCTGATCAGTACATATGTCAGAATATGACCTGCTGCAGAAGTGTTTCAAATCATGTGTCATTTAAGGCTTCAAAGAGACAAACCTCATCCCTCCAAGCAAATAAAGTCTTTCTAGTCTAAAAAGCTGGAGTACAAGAAGCTTTTTGAGTTCACCACTCTCACTGCAGTAAATTAGGGAGCAGCGTTGTAGATATTCTGTCTGAAACTTTGCTTCATAAATACTTGATGTATAGCAGTTTAGTTATGATTTTTGTTGTTAAACCACAAACCCAGGCTCAGCTGATGCTGAGTTTCTCCCTCACTGAGACCCAACAGCTTGCACTGTACTTACTTTGCTTTTGTCTTTCTGTTCAAAGGTGAGAAGTTGCGAGTCCTGGGTTACAACCAGAATGGTGAGTGGAGTGAGGTACGTTCGAAGAACGGGCAGGGCTGGGTACCAAGCAACTACATCACGCCAGTGAACAGCCTGGAAAAGCATTCCTGGTACCACGGGCCGGTATCCCGCAGTGCAGCAGAGTATCTGCTGAGCAGCCTCATCAACGGCAGCTTCCTGGTGCGGGAAAGCGAGAGCAGCCCAGGGCAGTTGTCCATCTCGCTCAGGTACGAAGGACGTGTTTACCACTACAGGATCAACACCACCTCGGATGGGAAGGTGAGGATCTCTGGACAACGCTGCAGGGAGGGGAGATAAGGGTATTAACTAAGAGGTGGCGCAGAATCTCAAGTTGCAGGCTGTTAAAGGGAGAGGGAGGTGAGAGGAAACAGGTCCGCTGGTTTATTAATTATAAGAAAAGAAGAAGTGTGCCAAGAGTTTGGTGGTAGCTCACCAAACAGCACTTTGGAGAAGTGCAGACAGTACTTGTCCTGGCTGAAAGTATCTAAGGAGCAAGGCAGCTGTGGTTGGAGGTGGTGATAGCCCTCCACTGATCTACTTGCAGTAAGCTTTGGTAAGTTGGCATTTTTAACCTAGATCAAATAGTAATATGTTGTGTTGAGAGATGCAAAAACAGGCCTTGTGCTTGGCTGAGAATTCCAATTTCTAGTCCTGTAAAGCACAAGGCAGGAGGCAGCACAGCTCTTAAGTGATAACTTATTTCTATCTGCCTTCTGCAAGTAAAAGTCCCACAGATTAATAATCATTTGCCCAACAAGATGAGAACAAATGTTCTAAAATCTGTTTCTCCGACTCTTTAAAAAGAACATGTTAGAACATTTTTACTGTACCTGTTTTCCCGTGTTACTGAAAGCTTCCAGCTCCTATCACTTAAGCAGATTCCTGGTTGTTTCTCACCAGGTCTATGTGACAGCAGAAAGCCGTTTCAGCACCCTGGCAGAGCTCGTGCACCATCACTCAACGGTAGCAGATGGCCTGGTGACAACTCTGCACTACCCAGCACCCAAGTGCAATAAGCCCACTGTCTATGGAGTGTCCCCCATCCATGACAAGTGGGAGATGGAGAGGACTGACATCACCATGAAGCACAAGCTCGGGGGAGGGCAGTACGGCGAGGTGTACGTGGGGGTCTGGAAGAAATACAACCTCACTGTTGCTGTGAAAACATTAAAGGTGAGTTTTCAGCACTGTTCATTTGGCCACCATTTGTGATGAGAGTAAGGAAATTGAAGTATTTTAAATTACACCACCTAATAATATGAGTATGAGAAAATGGAGAGTGCTGGTCTGCAGTAAGTCCATGCTTCAGAGTAGCTTTGCAGATCAAAGGTACCTTATCAAACTTATACCAGTGCATGTGCTTAGAAACAAGTTGGAATTTTGGCCCAGCAGGAACTGCATGTCCAAATCAGATCTGTAGAAATGGTTACCAGGTTGACTTCCCTTCCTCCAGAGGAGCTGTGGAACCTTTAAGAAATCAAAAGAGTTGGAAATACCTTCTACAGCCTCTCCCCCGCTCCTGAAAAATGCAGCGTCTCCATCTGTCTTTTCTTTTCAAAACCTTCTGTTTGTTTCAACATTAACAACTGCAATTCTGTGTGCCCCATAAATAAGGGAGCTTTCAGACTTAATTTTTATAGCTAAGTCAGTGGTCCTGTGGGTCTTTCACCAGACACAACAGCTACCAAACAAGCCAGTCTGGCACTGTCTGGGCACTGCAGATCTGTCACCTCGCTGTGCTCTGGGCCAGCCAGGCAGCTCTTCAGGGCTGTTACAGTTTGCTTTGGTAAAAGCCAAGACACCAGAATGGAGACAAGGAACCCATCATTTATGTTCAGCCTGAATGTGTGGTGTTAACCAGACCTTGGACATGAAGATAAATGTTCCCTTCTTTTTGCTCTCTGTTTATCTAGGAAGATACCATGGAGGTGGAAGAGTTCTTGAAAGAAGCTGCTGTGATGAAGGAGATCAAGCACCCAAATCTGGTGCAGTTGTTAGGTCAGTGACATACGTTGCTCTTTCTGTTCTTACTTAGTCTTCATTTTGGCAAAATCTCATCTTGTTTAAATGCAGTGGCAGCTTCGCTGTACTTATATAACTTTTTGAATCAGGTCAGGTTATGGGGTGGTATTTTTGACAGCTTTATGTAATATTGGAGCTAAGAAACACTAATTTTAAATAAAACATCAAATACAGTCACATTAGCAGACAACTTTGCTGTTGAGGCACAACTATGTGTTACATAAAAATTTGCAATATCATCCTCCTGTTAGTTTGTGTCCTTGGCCCCAGACCTGCTCCAGGGTTCAGTTATCAGGCTCAGATTCCTCCTCTGCCCTATTGAATCAAATTTACAAAATTATTTTCCATGACTTATTTGCCTGAGAGAACAGAACAAAATCGTAAGAAAATTGGAAGTGAAAGGAAAAATTATATTGGAAGCACAACAAATACTGTTCTTTGTACTTCTCAAGTGAGGGACATTTATAGAATAGGCTGCACTGAAGAGAACAAATTAGTCCCTAATTAAGCAGAAGACACCAGATCGCTGCTGCTCTGAGGGACCCTGTGTATCACCAAATAAGTACATGAGATCAAACAGCACATGACTGGAAGAAATCCACAGGCTTTACAGCTTGGCTGAGCCCCCTTGTCTCACTGGCAGATGCACCATATGATGATCATTATTAAATAGTCTGCATAGCTGTTAATTCTACATGTACAAAGATTCTTAAGGAGACACCCTAAACCTCTACTAGTATTTAATTGCTTCTGGACTTCTGCTGCTTTCAGCAGCGGAGCTGTCAGGCCAAGCCTGGGATGAAAGGAGAAATGTGAAGCATGTGAGGGGTTTTACTTACTAATGGCAACTATTCTGTACCCATTTAAAAAACAGGCACAGATGAAGTGTCTGCCCAACCCTGTCTGGTTCCAGGAGCAGAGACTTGGAGATTTGTCATCACAGAGCTGCATCTTTGCTCTTTGTGATGCTCAGCATAGTTGTGTTTTACTCCTGCATGTGCAGAAGGGTGTGAATAGGCCTTTGGTGCTGCAGGGGGAGTTCACAGAGATGTGACAAGAGTATCCTGTTGCCCCCCCTCCTCCACCAATACATGCTTTGTACAGTGACTGCAGCAAGTAGCCATCCCAGGAATGTGTGAGAATGCTGCTTCAGGAGCAGGTCCCACCGTGCTGATTCCTTACCCAGCACATGGGAGTGCTTCACATTACTCTGTAGTGACATTTCAGTCTGGAAATCTTGCCAGCTGACAGGTACCTGCTTCCAGTTGGCCACTCTTTAGCTTTATCAAGGCAGGGAGAGGAAGAAAAGCAAATTACATGTTCAAAATATCTCCTATTTTATCCTGTAACCTTCCAAAGAACAGAACTACTACTTGATGTCTATTATATAGTAATAGCAGTACTTTCATAGACATGTTCCTTTCTATCCATAAAGTGGATGGACAGATAAATAGACAGAAGCACTGAGTTTTACATTGGGCTGCATTGACCTGGGTAGATGGAGGTCTTCACTTTTCAGAGAAACACTCATCGGTCCAGAATCCAATAAATGGACATTAAATCAGGAGCAGTGATAAGAAAGGGAAGCTTTATTCACATGCTCCCCTGCTCCTCACTGGCAGGTGTGTGTACCCTGGAGCCACCCTTCTACATCGTGACGGAGTACATGCCCTATGGGAACCTGCTGGACTATCTGCGGGACTGCAACCGGGAGGAAGTGAGTGCTGTTGTGCTGCTCTACATGGCCACCCAGATCTCCTCTGCCATGGAGTACCTGGAGAAAAAGAACTTCATTCACAGGTGGGTAAAGTCTCATGGAGCTGGTGCAGTTTCACACTGCAGTGATGAACAGGCACCAGTGTGGTGGCCCAGGAATTCCTGATTTTGGGGAGGTTTCTCCCGGAGTTAGGTTTCACACTTATCCATTGGCTGTTGGTTTCAGTACTGTCCTGCAGTACCCCCAGGACTTTCACAGCAGACTTATAATCTTGTGCCTGACTTGCCTGACAGCAGTTGGTGTTGTGCTGTACCCCCTGTGTGCCAGACAGTGCCCACCTCAAGTCCTGTTTTAATCCAGATAAAGCCATGTCACAAACCAATTACCAGTGTGTGATGAGCTGCTGATCTCATCCTATCCTCAGGAAACATAAACCTCTCACCGTAACAGCTATGATTATTGGAAATTTAATAGAATTTAAAGAATTAACCCTAATCCTGACTTACCTCATTGCTCCTTGGAACGATTCCACTCAGATTCTGACACTGTTCAGGGCAAAGCTCACCTTGCCTTTACCTGCTGTGTCCATAGAGTGCTTTCCAATTAAGGAGAGTGGGACCCCAGACTGTATTCAGAAGCCCTGCTCTTGCTGCAGTAGTGTCCTTTTTTCCTTTGTGCAGGGACCTGGCAGCACGGAACTGCTTAGTTGGAGAAAACCACGTGGTGAAGGTGGCTGACTTTGGCTTAAGTCGACTCATGACTGGTGATACCTACACAGCCCACGCTGGGGCCAAGTTCCCAATCAAGTGGACGGCTCCCGAGAGCCTGGCCTATAACACCTTTTCAATCAAATCAGACGTGTGGGGTAAGAAAACTCACCTTCAGTGCTCTTGTCCATTTTGTTTTTCTCTGCCAGCCTAGATGGTAACTTGCTTTCTGGCCTGGGCAGAAACGTGTGGGGAGGAGATGGTCACGTGCCTGGCCACAACTTCATGAATCAGTTTGTAGCATGTGATGTCTTCACCTAGACTGGCCTGAGGTATTTGTGAAGAAAGGATGCTGCCTCAAGCTGCAGTGAAGGGCACAGCATGATGAGCAACACAAGAGGAAAGCAGACTTATCACCAGGAATTCTGTTTTCCTCCTTTTGCAGCCTTTGGGGTGCTGTTATGGGAAATTGCTACCTATGGAATGTCACCGTACCCAGGCATCGACCTCTCTCAGGTGTATGATCTGCTGGAAAAGGGGTATCGGATGGAGCAGCCAGAGGGGTGCCCTCCCAAGGTGTATGAACTCATGAGGGCATGTGAGTATCTTCTTCCAGTTTGGGGGACAAAGCCTGAGGGTGTGGGAGGGATCTGTAGTGTAGGGATCTAAGAGCCTGTCTCCAGCCATACCTGATCCCCAGCACGTCACAGAAAGTCGGGGTGGACTTCAGGTAGGAAACAAAGAAGCTGGGTAGTGAGGAAGGATATCACTGCTTAAAAAAACCTTCAACAAGCTGACAAAAGCCCAAAAGCTGGGAATTCATGTGATATTAATCCAAAGTGAGCAGAATGCCAGTCACTTTCCAGACTCTCTGGTGATACCAACAGACAGTGTTTCCAGAGCACATTCCTCTAGTGTGGGTTCTAACTACAGAAATTACACTTTCCATCATGATCCCCTTCTGTAACTTTCCAAGCTCCATCTAGGATCAAGGCACTCTCCTCCTCTATGCCCTACAAGGTGCACACATCCTTCTTTTGGATGGGTCTGCCTGCATTTCAGTATTAAGAGCACGTGAGCAGGATGTTACCTGGAGCTTTTCACACACAGCTATCTGTGACTGGGCTGGATGTGTTCAGTCCAAGCACTCAGGGTAGCAAATCTGGAATTGTCCTTTGCCCAGAAAAAAACAGAAAGAGAGAAAGGGAGAGCACAAAAACCTGTGGAGGGTGCAGAGAGCTAGGACTTTTAGAACTAGTTCCTTCTTTTCAAGGCTGGTTTGTTAGGATACAGTAGGGTGACTGACTGCTATGAATTAATACCTGTGAAGGATTCTAAAGCCTGCTTATCAGTAGGTCAGAGTCTGACTTTCTGTCTCCTTGGACAGAATAAAAATTCATCTCCTACCCATTTCAGGCACTGAGACTCACTCTGCTTTCTGACATTGCAGGCTGGAAGTGGAACCCACCAGACCGACCTTCCTTTGCTGAGACCCACCAGGCCTTTGAAACCATGTTCCACGACTCGAGCATCTCAGAGGGTGAGAGCTGCTGTTGTTTTATTCCTGACACAGCACTGGAGGTTACCCCATAGTGAGTGATGGAGAGAGACAGAAAGATGAATGCATATCACAGTCCCCCGCTGACTGCAGCAATTAGGTCACGAAATATTATTCTCCCGGCCTTCATTTTTAAAAAGTGTGCCTTAATCTCCGGATTTTCTACTTAGCTACTTCTAGGAGCAAATCTGTGCAACTCAGCTCTCAAATACAATCAACTAGGAGGTAAATACTGGTGAGAGGTGTGATACTACTCAGCAGACAGGCAGAAATGTCTGAGCATCTGCTAAATTTTTAAATCAAATATGAAAGTGATCCATCCACATCCCTCCTACAGAAAAAACACAGCAGATGGAATTTTACCAAGGTGGATCTATAACAGGCACATCCAGTGGCCACACAAATGTGTGTGGCCGGGAGGTTGTGGGGTTTTTTCTTGTGTTTTTTTTTTTTTTTTTCCAGTCACATACCTTTTGTTGGTGTTGGGAAGGAAACATGTAGTCTTCATTTCCAGTAGGGAGGTGCAGTGCAAAGCAGCTTAGATCCAGATCCAGAGAGGACACAAATTTGGGGGATCCCAGGAGCATCAATAGGAGACACCTGGATTAAAAACAGAGGCAGATGCATTCAGTGCTGGCTTTAGCTCTTCATCAACCCTTTCCCCAGCACAGAGCTAGATTTGTATTAGACCTCTTGTACAGATCCTACTCCTTGGTTTTTTTGTCTGAATTTATAAAGATGCAAATGAGTTTGAAATCATTATGGAAAACATCTGACCCTGAACACTTCTAGACTTGAACAAAAACTAAATCCATAAATTATGTATTTCTCAGTCATGGATCTCTTCCTGCCAGTCTGGATTTTCAGTAAAGACCCAGATCTTTTTTTTTCCTCTTCCTCTGCTAGTCTGTGTTTCAACTATTCCGTTTCTTTTTCCATACAGAGGTAGCAGAGGAGCTTGGAAGAACAGCCTCCTCCTCATCCATAGTTCCTTACTTGCCCCGCTTACCCATTCTTCCCTCCAAGACGAGGACACTGAAGAAACAGGCAGAGAACAAGGAGAACATCGAAGGAACACAGGATACTGTGGAGCACTCGGCTTCCAGCTCAGCACCAGGTATGGGCACTGGGACAGGGGCAGTGAGGCCACAAATTCTGGGTGTAAATTCCCAGAGAAACAGAAGAAAACCAAACAACCAAACAACACGACACGAGAAGGTGCTTTGTGCTGCTGTGTCATGAGGGCTGTTGGCCACCTCAGCAGCCCAATTATTTACCAGCAAATAGAAAACACTGCAGCTTTTTCAGTGTTCTTTTAGTAAATCCTGTTGTATTTTTTTCTTTCATATTTAGTTTTGCTGCTTTCTTTTACGTGACAGCTTCAAAACTGAAGTTGACAATTCAACAAGAGATTTTTTTTAATACTTACGGTGTTTAGGAAGGAGGGAAAAAGTACAGGAAGGGAGTAAGAAACTGGAATAAAAGAACAACTTTTTTCTGATCTCTCTCTCCAAAGTGGCCTCCTCAGTATAGGCAGCAGACAAGTCACATGCAGAAATGGAAAACATTAAAGAAAAAACAAAATAAAAGTGCTCACTTCCTCTCTCACTCTTATCTCTGCAGCAGCTGGGCAGGTCCATAAAGCCCACTGCAGGACAGGGAGCTGCAAATGGAAATAGATGTTGTGGATTCACACCTGTTTCTTCTGCCCAGGTTTCATCAGAAGCACACAGCCAACAACTGGGTCTCCTGCGCTGCCCCGCAAGCAGAGGGACAAGTCACCCAGCAGCCTGCTGGAGGATGCCAAAGAGACCACGTTCACCAGGGACAGAAAAGGTGGCTTCTTCAGCTCCTTTATGAAGAAGAGGAATGCTCCCACGCCTCCCAAGCGCAGCAGCTCCTTCCGGGAGATGGAGAACCAGCCCCATAAGAAATACGAGCTGACGGGTAACTTTTCCTCTGTTGCTTCCTTGCAGCACGTGGACGGGTTCTCCTTTGCTCCCACGCAGCAGGACACGAGCCTGGCACCCCCCAAGTGCTATGGAGGGGGCTTTGTGCAGAGGACCTTCTACAACGATGATGGCACAGGGCCCAGCAGCGGTGGGGGTGTGAGCACCAGCGGAGGGTGGTCGGGCATCACTGGTTTCTTTACACCACGCTTGATTAAAAAGACACTGGGTTTACGAGCAGGAAAACCCACTGGCAGTGAAGAAGCTTCAAAGCCTTTTCCAAGGTCAAACTCTACATCTTCCATGTCCTCAGGGCTTCCAGAACAGGATAGGATGGCAATGACCCTTCCCAGAAATTCCCAGAGGTCAAAAATTCAGCTGGAACGGACTGTGTCCACCTCCTCTCAGCCCGATGAGAGCACGGGGAGGGCCAATGACCTGCTTCCCAAAAGGTTTGAAGAAGGCCCTGCTTTGACCAGAGAGAGACCAAAAGCAAAACTCTTGCCAAGGGGTGCCACAGCACTCCCCTTCCGAACTCCCTCCACATTGGAAGAAAAGGAGGGTCCAGGGCTCGCAGCAGCTCCTAAGGGAAAAGAAAAAAACAGTGGCCCACGACAGGGGGCCCTTGAGGATGGCGAGAGGCCGGGGTGGTCATCTCCAGGCAAGGCTGCAGCAATACTTCCAACCACTCATAACCACAAAGTGCCAGTCCTAATCTCACCCACTCTAAAACACACTCCAGCAGACGTGCAGCTCATTGGCACAGACTCTCAGGGTAATAAATTTAAGCTCTTATCTGAGCATCAGGTCACTTCTTCTGGCGACAGGGACCGGCCCAGACGGGTAAAACCAAAGTGTGCTCCACCTCCACCACCAGTGATGAGGCTCCTCCAGCAGCCGGCTGCCTGCTCCGACGCAGCAGAAGAGCTGAGCCCCGTGGCGGGAGCACAGCATGGACTGGAATCGAGTGAAGGGAGCAAGAAGGCGGCAGCAGCAGCAGCACCTGTTGGTGGAAAATGTGGGAGGCCCATGATGCCTCCACCTCAAGTGCCTCTGTCATCGTCTTCCACCTCCCCAGTGAAAATGGCCAACGGCACGGCCGGCGCGAAGGTGGCGCTGAGAAAGACCAAACAGGCAGCTGAGAAAATCCCCGCAGACAAGATCAGCAAGGAGGCGCTGCTGGAGTGCGCGGATCTGCTCTCTAGTGCCATCGCCGAGCCCACCCCAAACAGCCAGCTGGTGGACACGGGGCACCAGCTGCTGGATTACTGCTCAGGCTACGTGGACTGCATCCCGCACACCCGCAACAAATTCGCCTTCCGGGAGGCTGTGAGCAAACTGGAACTCAGCCTGCAGGAGCTGCAGGTGTCCTCGACAGCTGCCGGCGTGCCCGGGGCAAACCCCGTCCTTAATAACTTATTGTCATGTGTCCAAGAAATCAGCGACGTGGTGCAAAGGTAGCTACTGTCCATCTGGGTAAGAGAAACACGCACGGGGAGGGGGGGACTTTTTTTCTGTACTGATGCTTTCAAAAGGAAAGACTGATACTTGAGTATGTGAAGTACCTCAGATCACTGAGTTCTCCTCACGTTTACAGGTTCATCTCAAAGAAAAGGGGATGGAGAGGGTAGATTAAAGCTGTAAGGGGGCAAACATCGAGGATCTGTCCCCACCTAATCAGGCTGATCTGCTCGGTGTGGCAAGGGAAGGCAGTTCCTTGCTCCTCCCTTGGAGAGGCAGGAGAACCGATGGCAGGTTCTCGCTCTGGGAAGGATGGTTGATGTGACAGCCAGAGTACTGGGTGGCTGCAGACTGCTCTGCTGTACAGATCCTGCCCTGTCTGCACTCACGGGTGCTTTGCTCTCCCAACAAGGCAAAGGAAAAGCACTGGGGCTCTGCTGGTACCAACAGCCGAGCAGTCGGAGCTAGAGGGGCTCCCAAGGGAGGGTCACGTGCAGTTGGGGGGAAGGTCTAATGCACTGACAGTGTTCAGAGCTGCTGGAGGTGGATGCACTAGCCTGGATGGCTTAACTTCCACAGCACTGTTGCTGCTGTAATGAGAACTGCAAAGTTAGTTAATATATGAAACTATCCCTTTTCCCTCCTGTCCACCTCATCCACCACGTTCTCATCATCATTGTGTCAGAAGCGTCAGGGATGCTGGGCAGACTTACCACTGGAATACCCCCTTCCCCACCACACAGCCTTCACTCACTGATACCTATTTCTAGTGGTCTAGCACGGGTGCTGCTTGATGGTCGTTTTTGAGTAGTTTGGGGCTCTTGCACAACTTGCCAGTGTTGTTGTTGGGGTGGGTGGGTTGTTTCTTTTTTAAGCTCTAGATTGTTTTTAACTTGTTACCAGGTTGACTCCCCATTTCAGTTTGATCCCCTGAGGACCCACTATAGGTCAGGCAGAGCCTCCACTACCCCTGGCTGTTCTCCACATTCTTTTAGCAGTCCCAGCACTGCAGGGCCAACTGGAGAGCCAGGAAGTACAGCCTGGCCTGCCCACCACAGGGATTCTCCAGAGCTGTCCCTACCCTTCACAGTGCCAGATTCCTGGGATTCATTCTAGCCCTTACCGGTCTGGCAGGCTTCCAGCTTCCCTGCACCCAAAGGTGACAAAACATGGCAGCACACAGGGGAAGCACAAGCATCTCATATATTTATTCCTGTATTTTAAAGGCTAGGCCAGAATCCTGTGCTGTGCTGTAGGGAACATGCACAAAAACTGTGCACTCCTCTGCCCGAGAGGTGACAACAGAAGTTACGGCTCTGCCTTGAAGGGCCCCCACTGGGTCTCTGATGCCTTCTCACAGTCCCAGAATGAGAGCAGCCGAGGGGTTGACATTGTCTCCCTTGGTCCTGGTGCTGTTTGTAGGCTGTTGTGGCCTCACAGAGCTGATCTTCTGTGTTTATGGACAACTCCCCGAGGTGTGGATGTGCTGGCAAGTAGGGAGACCTCAGCTGTTGGTTTGTGAGAGGAAGGACACAGGCCTGATACCTGACTCCAAATAAACGTCACCCTGCATGCTGCTGTTCACTTCACACTGTTGCTGACAGAGGATCTCGCTTGCTTTGCACCTTAAATCTTTTATTTTTGGCTAAAATGCTCTTTAAACTTGTTTTCAAAGTGTGACTGTGCTGCTTTTAGAGTGGAGCAGTTAGAGTGGAGCTGGGGCCAGGTGTGACTTTGGAAGGTGAGCACTTCCATTGCTGTCTAGAAGCATCACCCTGTTGGTGCTGGGGAGGCTGGACCGTCTCAGTGGGTGTTCCTGCTTTTCCCACAGAGCACGGCGAGACAGGGGCTTTGAAAAATCTTTAGAAACGGGCTGGTGTCTGACAATCCTCCTTTTATTCCTGGTCTGTGGAAAACAACGTTGTGTCACAGTGTGTGGAGGCACAGCAGAGGAGCAGCATGTGAGGTACAATAGACCACATGAGCTTCTCTGGCCAAGTGAAACAAGGGGGCACATAAAGAGCCAAGCAGCCCCTTGTGCTGTCCAGTTCTGCATCGGGATCCAGCGTGCCCAGGATCCCCTGGGGGCTCTTCCACAGCCACACTCAGCTGAGCACCAAACCTTTTATCTTGTAGACTTTACTGAGGGCTTTTGTGGTTTACCTTATCTCTTTCAGTCATCTTTATGGAAGGTGTGCATCCAAACTATCTGCCTTTGGAAAGGTGACCTGCAAAGGGAGGGCTGCTTGTGGCATTGCTTCACATGGCCTGTCAAACAATCAGAAGGATTTAGAAGGTAGGGGAGCTTTCCTTGGGGCAGAAGGGCAGGTCTTGCTTGCCCTGGCAGACAATCATCTGCTGTGGTGTCATCGTTGTACTGCTGCTCAGCCAAGGACAAAGGGGATCAAACTGAAGGGATTCCCAGGGGAAAGATATATTAACCACAACATTTTAAGGCTTAGTCCAGTTCTGATGAGTATTTTTTAAGAAGCCTTTTCTTTTCCTGAATGCCAGTCTTCCAGAAAAGCTCCAGCAAAAGTGATAGAATAGCAATAAGGAATTTCTAACTACTAGAACTCTCCTCTTGCAGCCCTATCAGAAGAAACCAGCTGTGTCCCAACAAAGCACTGGTTCCTCTCCACTTCCTTTCAGATGCCACCTTAGTTTCTTCTTCCCCCACAGAAGAGATGGGCAGTGGGCCAGGGCAGCATCTGACTGCTTTTCCAGAGTCACAGAATAGCTGTGGAGGTTGGAGGGACCTTTGGAGATCACCTGGTCCAAACCCCCTGCCCACGCAGGGCCACCCAGAGCCACTGCCCAGGACAAGGTCCAGGCAGCTTTTGAGTATCTCCAATACTCAAGAATGGAGACTCCACAACCTGAATGCCCAGCACAGGAGCCCATTCAGTGCTGATCCCTCCTGTGGTGGAAAACGTGGGGATTTGCCTGTTGTCACTCCCATGGGAGAGCATTTTCTCTGCTCTTACCTGTCATCGTATGTCAGGTAGGTAGATGGTGGCAGAGGTAGTGCTACCTGACAGCAGGTTCTTTCCCTCTAAATAAGATGCTGCAGAATTGCTCTTGCTTCTCTTGCCCCAGTGTTTTATTCCCAAACTGCCGTCTGGCAGGATAGCACAAGGATGCTATCTGGGGAAGCTGGTTCTGCTGTAAATCACTGTCCAGTTGTTCTTCCTTCCGCAGCTGGTCCCGAAATTGTTACTGTTCCCTCTCCTTTAGCTAGGCCTGGCTTTCTCTTCAGCCTTAAAGGTCTCACTGTGGCCAGTTCTCTGTTTCAGCCTTGCAAAGGAGCACATGGGTGGTAATATGTTACTTGTCCCAGCAGAAAGTGCTTCTTGCTCCACTGTTTGGGGCAGGGGACAAGGCATGGATCCTGTTGTTTCCTCTCCCTGGTACTGTCAGGCAGCCATGGGGGCACGGACACTGTCACAGCTGGGCTCTCTCACTTGCACTAGTATGGGCTGCAATTTAAAGTCGTCATCTTTGCAACACGGGTGGCACCACATCAGACCCAGTAATGCCAAGCACAGTGTGTGCTCACAGAGTGAGCTCAGTGGGGCACTTTCTCTTCCTACCACTGTGGGAATTAGCTGACTCACAGGTGCAATTCTCTCTTCTTCCTGCACTGAACACCCTTTTTGATCCCCAGGCAGTGCACTCGATTTAATCATGTTCTTCGTTAGCATGGACAGGGGTGAGGCTGAGCCAAGAGATGGGTGTTGGGACTGCACCAAATTTAGCCACTGGGAAAGGGGAATTGAAAGGAGCAGCGATGCTGGTGCAGAACACAACAGGGAGGGAGGGCTGTCCTTGCCCCCCTCACCCAGGATGTTCCTCCCGAGCACCACTGGCCTCGTGTCAGTGACACACAGCCCAACACGTGCATGTTGACATCCACCACGTGGGTTTATGCAGGAGTTATGGGGCAGACCATGCTCTGTGGGCAGCAGGAACTAAACCCCACAGCAAGGGGGGGGGACACAGAGCAGCCCCTCCCTACCAGGCAGGGGGAGAATGAGGGGTGGGAGGGGTTACACTGTGCAGCCACAGAGCAATCCCGACCCTGGCATCCCACCACTTACCTGAGGCAGGCTTTGGCTCCGGGGCATCCGTAGCTGTGACAAGCACCAACAGCTCCAGAAGATGGTTGTTGCAGAGCCTACAGGCTGCTGTCTCCTCTTGTAACACACTCAGCCCAGCCCGGCTGCTAATGGGGAGCTGGCAGGTACTGAAAGGGACTGCAGCACACATGGAAACCTCCCCCAGCACTGTCCTGCACTGCTGGCACTGGGATCATGCTGCAGTTCCCTGGAGCGTAGAACAAGCCCCTCAGCCCATTCCCTGGAGGCAGGTAACAAGAGGTTTTGGGACAACTGAGCAATGTCTGTACCAAAGGAGGTCGTTCTCCCCATGTGTCTGTTGTGAGGCCGATGGGCTCGGCATGGCACGTTGGTTGTATCGGTAGTGAACTCGTTGAGGGCAGGAATGAATTAAAATTGAACACGTTAATCACCAATCACTCTACCAGTGTTGTCAACTGGTCTTGTTTTTTAATTGTTATTGTAATATATTTTGGTTGGTTTTCTAATTTAATTCTCTCACTATTGTCTGACTGTGAACTGCGAACAGTGTTAAACTTGATGTAAATAAGGCCCTTGGAAGGGCCTCTTTGCCTGTCGTTCCACAAAGTTTTGCCAATTTGCATTTTATTTTAAATAAAGGTTGCAATATTTTATTGGCAAAAAACACTTGAGTAGATGCTGCCTTTTTTTTTTTCCTAAGGTGATATTTGAAGCTGCTCAGTCCTAACCTGAAGTTTGTTAACTGGGTAGGAAAGAGAAGACTGTTGTTTTAAAAAGAGAATTTGATTCTGCCAGATTCAAAACAAAACAAAACAAAAAACCCCACAGTATCTTTATTTATGTCATTGAAACCACACAGTGTTGCCACAGCATGGTCAGAGAGCAGCTGTGGCTGTTGGGGTTGTGTAATCAAAGCTCCCTCAACTGTGACAGAGACAGGTCTTGCATCACCCTCGTTAGTGACACCACCACCACAGCAAGAGCTGCTCAACACGCCAACCTCACACCAGTGAGACATTCACTCTGACTTCCTGCCACCCCAGGCAGCGCCAGCCTAACCTGGACAGCTGGAGGCTTTTTTATGTTTAAAAAAGAATCCCAGGTTATCCTGGCTTTACTCAACCTCTGAGCAACTAACCTTCAACTAACAACCTACTAAACTTTCTGCTCAGGTGATAAAACACAACCCAAGTTGTGTCCTGTGGGACAGCGTCCTCCCTTTTCAAGCTGCCATTCCAGGATTCTGATGTTTCCCAGATTTTTGACACCTGCGATTAAGAGATTAACCATAAACCAAGTCTCAGAAATGCCTGATCACACATGCAGGCACAACTCTAAGAGCTAAGTTTAAGCCAAGTAGGAAAGCAGCTGGCTTGTCCTCCTGCCTTGGACTATGAAGCCTCATTAGATAACAGAGCCAGCGTGCCCAGAGGGAAACACGGACTCAAAGTCTGCGGGACTCATAAGTGAGTCTGGTCAATCTTTTCCCAGAGGTCGTGCTGCTCATTCACTGGCACCACAAAGCAGGTCAAAGCTTAAAACAGACCAAAGGTCCCCCGTGGGAGTGGCTGGGAAACCAAGCATGTGCTGCTTCACTCACCGCCAGCACAGCTCTGTTGGAAGGGAGTTTTGACCCAGAGGTCACAAAGTGATTCCCGTAACACTGTTGAAATTTTTTGGAGCTGCTGTAACACACTTATCACCTGGCGAGTACCCAGACAGCAAACAGGCCCTTGTAATAGTAATAATAATGCTGATACCAGCCATAAAACCACAGCATGAAATGTAAAGAAAAATGAAAAACAAAGGAAAAAACCCAAGTTTCCTGCATCCGTGAAATCCCGGATTCACCTACAGCCTGTTCCTTCAGCCACCATCCTGCTCACCCGGCCCTTTGCCCTTAGCACAGGAATTCTCTTCCCTTTTTCATTTTGCAGTGAAGCAAAAGGGCCCTTCACCAAACTGCTTAGAAAATGATTGCAGCAGAAGTTCCCTCATCCCTGCACTGCTTCCATACAACGGAAGACTCCAATGAGAGATGGACACTCTGAGGTGAGAAGCTATGGATTTGGCATCTCCAGAGGAGATTATTCAGTCCTTTTCTCCATGCACAAACATGATCCTGGCCCGTGTGTCCCTGAGCAGCAAACACCTTGGGAAGGCACGAGAGCAACAGAGGGAAGAACTTAACTCCAGCAAAACAGTTCTGCGTGATCTTGTAAAGTGACAGAACTGGGGACAGGGACGAGGATGTGGCTTCTGCTGCACTGTCACAACAGGACCAGCCTGTCCCAGGCCTGCCTTCACCACACGGAAACAAACCAAGGACTTGGATATTCCCAGTCCCCACTCACATGAAACAGCATTTGTCAGCACAACCCAATCTCCCCTTCAGGCCACTGCCACCTAAAATGGACTTAAAACACCAGACAGACTCCAAACACAGCCAAGCACAGGCTGTCCCCACGTCCCAGGAGTAAAGCTGGGTGGGATGCACCTCCTTCCCTGCAACAGCCCTTGAAGTAAGGAGGGATTGAGTCTCTGTCCCTGTGCAAGTGCCTGGCTGGGTCACCTGCGTGCCCAACCTTGTGCAAGGGGAGCAGCTCCCAGAGTGCAGAACCACCTCCAGCACACGTGTGGTCCCACCTGGTGTTCAAGGAAGGAAGTAATTGATGCGCTGGGGCACAGATTTGCAGCCCTGTGCAGAGAAGAGCTTCTCCTCTTTGGGGACAAACACCATCATCCTGGCCACCTCATCCAGGGTGGCCTCGGAGTAGGGAAGCCCCCGGGCCAGGAAGGCGTCCCGTGCACAGAGCTTCACGTGGTGGAACTCCAGGGGCAGGAACGGCACCAGGAAGTCAATGAGGTTCTCTCTGAGGAGGTGGCTGTGGGCATAACTGTTCTCTGGAACAGAACACAAGACAAAAACTCAGAAGCTTCACCTGAGAGCATCACCCCTCTGCAAGGCAAGGCTTGGCTCTGAGGGGCTCATATAGCCCTATGTTTGTGGGAGAGAAACACCCACTTGTACAGAGCTGGTCAGCACTTGGCCTGAGCACAGAGTGTCCCCACAGCTCATGCCAAGAGACACCTGAAGCCCCAGAGAAGCCTTGGTGTTGGGCTGCCTCTCCCTGGCCATTTTTGGGGCCCAGAAGGGCTCTCAGCTCCCTCCTCACGTGCTCTCTGTCACAGCAGTGCTGTGCTCACGGGGCCCAAGGGGCTCATGTTGCCAATAACCCCCTGGCTGGGGGTGGAGCGAAGGCTTGTTCCCAGTGCCCAGCCCTGTGTGGCACACACTGGATGGGAGGTGCAGAGGGGCAGGTTTGCAAGCAGAACGACCCCCAGCATGCCACGAGCTCTTACCTGCAGGCTCCTGCAGCTCCAGCCGCAGCCGCTGCTCCAGGAACTCCATGGAGATCTCCTCCCGGGCCCGGCCGGCTCGCCAGAAGTCCAGGGCGACCTCATTGATGGTGTTTCCACCAAGATTGCTGTGGACACAGAGGGAAGTCACTTGAGTGTGGCCCCAGAGGTGAACTGCTGAGAGCTGCCAGCAGCCCCCCTACAGCCAGGCCCCAGCACCTCTGTTAGCAACGGAGGATTCACCGTCTAGGATCAGCACATGGACCCAGCCTTCTCCCCAAGGAGCCCCTTTCCATAGACATTGATACAGCTGTGTGCCATCCTGCCAGCTCAGAGCCAGGGGCAGCAGAATTCTCCATCTCCCTCAGTCCCCTGTCCTGGCTGGGGAAGCCACTGACCTCACAGGTGGCACTGAACTGTCAACAAACCACCAATGAAAGTCCAAGTTAAAGGGCAGAGCACACAGAGGAGGCCCACCAGAAGCAAAGGCAGGGATTCAGGCAGCAGCCCAGGAGTTGCCAAAGCATCCCCTGCCCTGGGATAAAGCAGCAGCAGTCTCCATATAAGGACTCCTCTGGACACCCACCTTAGGAGCAGCTCTGCCCTGGGGGATGAGAGGTCCTGACAGCTGGTGAGGGGTTTGCTCCCAGCCCTGAGAGCCCCAGTTAACTGGAGATACTGGGAACCACCAGTATATGATGGAAGCACCAGTTGGCTGCAGAGCTTGTGTGGGTGGGAGGCAGGGAGGCTGTGGGAGACACAGACCTTGCACCCATCCTTTCCTCTCATGTCAGAGGCTCTGGAGCCCAAATGGAGGGGAGGCAAAATTAAAAAGCCAACACTGTTCCCCACCCCCTGCTACCTTGTTAGGGGCAGAAGAGCTTGTACTGATCTTGCTCCCACACAGACCACAGGAGAAACAGCCCCCTTTGACTGAGGACAGGCAGCCAGTCCCATCCTATCCTCACCTCCCACACCTGGCCAAAGCTGCAGGACCATGCCAGTGTCCACGGGAGCCCTGGAGCAGAGCCCGCCCTCCTACAACAGGTCAGTATGACAGTGACCACACTGCCACCAGGGATGATGAAACCCCTGGGATTACACACTGCTGCAGTTCAAGGCCCCCTGGTCCCTCTGCTTGGTGGCACGAGGGCTGTGACATGTCTATTCCTGACCTGTGTCCTGCTTTGCCAGGCAGGACACGAGGTCAGCCCAGTGCAGCCAACAGCATGTTCACCCTGTGCAGAACCTGCCCTTTCACCACGGCTCCTGCCAGAGCCCTACACAGGGGGGACTGGAACAGGGTCAGTTCCACAGGCACTGGGCACACAGACAGCTCCTCCACAGGCAGGGAAACCTCCCCAGGGAACCACCAAGCCTGGGGGTTAGAGCACTTGCCTGGATGGTGGGGGGTGGAGGAGTGCTCTGCCCACCTCCAGGCAGTGGGAACAGCTGCAGGCTGCAATTCCAAAATTCGAGGCAGCCCAAGAAGCTGGTCATTCCATGGCAGTCCTCAGAGGCTACTTTACACAGGTGCCTGCCTCATATCTTGGCTCTGGGATGTCCCACTTCTCCCTCCAGCTGCCTCCCACCTAGGCTTGGGTCAGGGACAGCACTGGGGTGTGCACATCCCCGAGTCCTTTCTCCCTTTGGATGGGAAAGGAACCATCTAAAGCACAGGATGTGCCGATGCCAGGATCAGCCCTCACAGCAGCCATGTCCAGGCAGTGGGAACTCCCCACCTCCCAGCAGAGCACAGGGACTTCCCACCAAGACCTGCAGCCCCAGCTCTGCCCCCTGCAGTGTGACATCTCCTGCTCAGCCGGGCAGGGTGACACCATGTTGACTCTCACTCTGCTTCCTTGTCTCAAAGCCCAGATGCTGGCTCAGGTGTCCCAGCTCAGCTGGACCTCAGCTCCTCCTACAACTGCCCTGCTCCCAGGGTGGACACCCAGCATCAGCAGGCAAAACTGATCACGGAGGCAACCACCTTGTGGGAACAAGACATCTGTCCCCTCCCCTGCAGCCTGGGCCCTTCATATTGCACACCTCAAGGGATTAATTCCATCACTTGGTTCCTCCCCATCCCTTTGGGGGCCCAGAAATCACCTGAGGAAGAGGAAGATGGATCTCTGCTGATCCGCCTGGCCCTCGTTGCCGTAGGGAGCCATGAAGGGCCTGATGGCATCCAGGAGGCTGGAATGCAGCTTCTCGGCCTCGTCGAAGATGAAGAGGGACTGCCTGCAGAGCTGCAGGGTCTCGCTGAGCTGCCTCTGCAGCTGGGCCTGTAGAGCAGCAGGGACAGGGGTCAGGAGCCGCTGGGACTGAGCCAGGACACCACGGGATAACCCTGGCTGGCAGCTAACAAACAGCTGATCCCTGGTTCCCTCCCCGGGACAGGGAAGAGAACAGGGAGAGCAAAGGCAAGAAAACGAGTGAGGCATAAAAATAGTTTAGTAAGTGAAGGAAAGAGGAAAGAAAGAAATGAAGTGGTGCAAAGGCAGCCACCCACACCTGCCACAAACAGACTGGTGCCCAGCCAGTCGCTGAGCAATGGCTTCCTGCCCCAAACCCCCTCCCCCTGCAGTTTTTATTGCTGAGCACAACAGTAAATCACATGGAATATCCCTTTGGTCACCTCTCTGGTGTGCTCCTTCTTGTGCACCCCCAGCCTAACTGACTCAGGGGCAGAGTGGGAGAAGGGGAAAGCCTTGAAGGCTGTGCAAGCACTGCTCAGCTGTACCCACAACACTGGTGTGTATCAACACTTTCCCTCGCAATCCCAAATTTCATGGCATTGTGTGGGCTGCCATGAAGGAAATGAACTCCATCCCATCCCATGCCCACGGACACACTGTGTTGTTGGCTCTCACCTTGTAGGAGTCCAGGTACTTGTGGTGGGGGAAGTGGAGGATGGAGATGAACACCCTGACACAGTCACTCCTCAGCCCATCCCGGTACAGGTGACTGGCCACCATCCGGGCCACAAAGTTCTTCCCTGTGCCAGACCAGCCGTGGAAGGACAGGACCAGCGCCTTCTCGGGCTGTGGGCTCTGCAGGAACCCCTGCACTGCCCGAACAACCACTTCTTTGGCCAAGTGTTGCCCGTGGAGCTGCTCACTGAGGTCTGCCTCTAGCCCTGCACAGAGAGAGCAGCAGCTCAGCCTTAAATTGCCAGCCCAGCTGCTGCAGGTGGGAATAAGGACACAAAATGGGGCAGGGCTGCTTGGCCAAGAGTAGTCTGAAGGGGCAATAAAGCCACAGGCTGCCCGTGCCCTGCCTGCATCAGTCTCTGGCCCCAAAAAGACACAAATTTTCCACTGACTCCTTTTTTCCTTTGGGAAGAGGCGGAGCTGTTTGGCAGCTGCGGAGAGCACCGATGCCCAAAGGCCCTCCTGAGCTTCCAGCAGAGGGTTTGGATACCAGGAATCTCAGGGACAGCAGAACACAATGACACCTGCTCAGGGCTAACACACAGGTCTGGGTGTACCCTCCCAGCCTGGGGCAGGGTCCCAGGCCAGTTTGGATCCCCCTACATATGCTTTGGAGATAGGGGATGCAGGCAGAGCTCGCGGCAAACTGGAGCAGGTACACCACAGAGCAAGGGACAAAGGCCCTCCAGTCTCAGAACTACAAATAAGTAATGGGACACAGGACTCAGCTCAGCCCCTCACCCTCCCACAGCTCAGCACCCTGCTCAGAAATGCCCTTTACTTACACCACTTGCTAAAATACACTTCTTGTTAAAGAAAAAAACAAAGAAACAACAAAGCCAACACAGCCCCTACCTGTGATGTTGTTGACTATCCTGCAGTCTCCTGTCTCGCAGCACTTGCCAAAGCTGCAGTACCAGGTAGAAAGGATCTCCAGGTAATCCTGGCCCACCAGAGGTAAGCTCCAGCCTGGAAAAGGCAGCAGAGTCTGAGCAGAGAAGTTCCAGCAAGTTGCTTTTTTGCATTTTGAGTAGACACCCAGCTGAACCCTGTGAAGGGCAGCCCTCTCCCAAGTGGAGGGACTCAGCCCTGGCTGTGGGGAGGGACAATAGCTCGGAACAGGCAGCACCTGGTTCGAGCTGGCACCGAGAGCCCACCAGGTGCAAGACATGATTGTGGCAACCCGGGGTACACTGAGGAGGGAAATGCCCAGGGCAGTGACCCTCGGGAAGGGAAAGGCAGCATCACAGGGGCTGGGGGCAGGCACAGACCCCCGTGCTGGGTGTTTGGACCTGGTGCTCATTCTGGGGCACGGGAGAGGGAGAGAACGGAGGAAGGTGCTTACCTGGGCTGGGACCGGGCTCTCTTTGTTCCTCCTTCTCCTCCTCGCAGCCCTCCTGCCACACCTTGCACGCCAGGTACTGCCAGTACTGCTTGGAGAGGGCACCCACGGCTCCCAAGTGTTTCTTCACGGCCTCGTACCCCTGGAAGCTCGCCCTGCCCCGCGGAGCCCCCTCCCCACCGTGTCCCTGCCGCTCTGCCCATGTCCTCCGTGGCGGTGCCGATGTCGGTGTCCCCGGGCTGCCCGAGCCCCCCAGCAGCAGCAGCACCAACAGGACGCAGCAGCCCAGCCCCAGCCCAGCCAGGGGCCCGTCCTGGCCCACGGCCATGGCTCGAGGGTCCCGGGGAATGGGAGCTGACCCTGCCCGGCTCTGCGGGGTCTGTCCGCGGGCTCCCGGCCTCCCTCCAGCCGTGACCTCACTTCCCGCCCGCGATGGGCGGTGCTGCCAAACGCGGCGGGGCGGGGTCAGCACCGCCAGCACCCAAAACCCGGCACCGGGACACCCCAAAACCCAGCACAGCCACCAGGACACCTAAAACCCGGCACCGGGACACCCCAAAACCCGCCCGGGCACAGCCACCGAGACACCCCAAAACTCGGCACGGCCACCGGGACACCCCAAAACCCAGCACAGCCACCAGGACACCTAAAACCCGGCTTAGGGACACCCCAAAACCCGCCCGGGCACAGCCACCGGGACACCCCAAAACTCGGCACTGGGACACCTCAAAACCTGGCCCCGGCCGAAGCCACCGGCACCCTCCGGCCCCTGCTCCGCACCAGGGTTGGAGTCCGGCCCCTCCTCAGCTCCGGCCAACCCTGGCCGGGAGGGGCGGGAGCCAGAGAGATGCCCAGGGAACCTCCCGGGCACCGCTACCAGGCTGGTTTCACAGAGTATCTGTTTCTGATTGCACAGAATATTCTGAGTTGGAAGGGACCCCACAAGGATCATCGAGTCCAACTCAGCCTGCTCCCACAGAGCTGCAGCACCGGCAATAAGTGCCTGAGGAAGGCAAATAATCAGGTTTTTAAGTAGCCCAAGGGCTTGGATGAAGTTTTGCTGCCACAGACGCAAGAGACAGCGGTAGTTGTTCATTAGAGCCATTTCCAAAACAACGGGCATAAACGAGGGAGCAGGAGGCAGTGGGTGTCAGCCCGGCAGCACAAGGAGCTACGCTGGGCTGTGTTTGTTCCTGCTGGGCTCCAAGTTCTGTTCAGGAATTAGATCAGAACTCTGGGACAGGTACAACTCACGGCCACCACCAAGCTCATCACCCACATCCAGCTTCCTCCTGCTAGTTTCTCCAACCATTAGTAAACCCCTTCCTGTACAGGGAAGCAGAACTGCTTCCTTAGGGCTGACTGTGCTCTGGCAGGGGATCCTGGAATCCCATGCAATCCCTGGCTTTCATTTTGGAAATGTGTACACACACACACTTGGCTGTGGGAGGAAGACAAAAGGTGGATAAACCCCATATAACTTGCATTTAATCTTAAGCTGTACCCACTGCTGGCTTACTGTAAGAAACTGAGGCCTCCACAATTACTGAGCAGCAGGACAAGGTCACCCACAACTTATCCTAACTGAGACAAGGCCAGGATGCTTTGGAAATGGAAAGGATTTCAAGGGTATCCCACATGCTCAGAAAAATAAAAATAAGAGGGATAATAAATGCAATTCATCCAGCCTGGAAATTCCCTGGTACCAGTGGATGGGAAGGGGGATGCAGCCCAGGCATGGAATGCATCACCATCTACAGGTGGCTGCAAATATTACACAATGGCATTCAAAATACTGGGATCAACAAAATTGCCCCCTTCAGCTTCAAAAATAGGCTAAAATCTGAACACCAGTTGCAGTAACTTAAACAGAACTAAAACCAGTGCAGCATACTAAAGAAAAAAAATAATCAAACTCGCTGTAGCAAGAGCAAATTAAACTGCTGCCAGCCTTCCTAAAAACTAACTGAAGCACCTGAACTGAAGAATTTATGTACATTTATAAAAAAATTCATAGCTGTAACATTCAAACTCTGACCTCCCACGGTAAATGCTCTAGCTGAAGAGAGCTTATCAAAAAAGAAAATTATGAAAGATAAACTGACTGTCCAACACTGCTCCAGCTCCACGGTACCAGGCAATAATTCTTGGGATGTCAGCCTGGCCCAAGTGCTGCACATCATTAAGAGCCAGAAGGGAAAATAAAACCAGTTGTTCAACAGGCCCTGGCACAGGTTGCCCAGAGAAGCTGTGGCTGCCCCATCCCTGGAAGGGTTAAAGGCCAGGTTGGACGGGGCTTGGAGCAACCTGGGATAGTGGGAGGCGTCCCTGCCCATGGCAGGGGGTGGAACAAGATGATCTTCAAACCACTCCAAGAGTCTGTGATCCCAACTACTCCCTGTTTGACTTGCCCCTGCAGGTAACAAGGCACTGAAGTGTTGTGGGGGCAGGAATTACCCTCCTTGAGTAATTCAATTCCCTTTGTGGGGCCTCAGGGAAGAAATTATCCCTCTATTAGAAGGGATGCTTCAGGAGTCTGGAGGAGATCCTAGTGCACTGTGCTGAGGAGAACTCGCTCCTACCTGCCTTGGGAAGGATGGGGTTAGGAAGCACCTGGATTTTTTGATTCCTCTGCTGGAACCCTCACTATAGGATTTGCTCATCTTCAGCTGAGTCTGGCAGAAGAAGCAGCTGCAGGGAGCTGCATGTACCCAGAGATGATGGAAGGATGAGCTTGTCACTTCATGGCTGGTTATTTGTCAGTCAGTCCTGGTGAGCAGCAACCACCTGGATAAAACTCCACCCTCTGGGGTCAGCTCAGCTCTTACAGCACAGCTGCCATCTACAAAGGAAGAGAAAAACAGCACCACCAAAATGTGGTTATGTCTGGCTTATTCCACCCCCCAGTGCAGCTCAGGACAGGCAAACACTCAGAGGGAACCTTGCAATCCAGGATTTTACACACAGGCTGTATCCACTGCCCAGGGAAATGCCATGCACCCATCTTTTCATGCTTTTTCCACTTTCCATATAGCAATTCCTTCTGCAGATCCATAGCTGCACTCTGACAGAAGGTAGGAGGAGAAGAGTCTCTCTCCAGAGTTCAGTATAACAGCTGTGGATTAGATCACTAAATAAAAAGAAGATCTGGAATAAAGGATATGAGGGGGGTCCTTTCCCCTCCATTTTTTTCCCCACAAAGTCCTATCCCCAGTCTCTTAAAAAGTTTGTACTCTACAAAGAAAGAACAGGTCACCAGTCCCACATTTGGGTAATATGAACTAAAGACATCTTTTCATTTCTAATTTTTAGATTCAATAAAAAATTTGTAGGGAAAGAATTTGAGAAGTTCAAGGAAAGTGCTTATTTTCAACCCCCTTTTGTTCTCCATTGGCTCAAAGTTGTTTGTGTTCATTCTTCTGTAAAATTACATTCATTACATAATCAGAAACACTTTGAAACCTCCCAGTTAAAGGATTTCTCACCCTGTTACTAAGGCCAACCACTCTAAAAATACATAACAGCACAACAAAGTGCTTGGAACAACAGCTCTCTGAAGTGGTGATTTTAGCCTTAAAAGCATCTGTAGCTGTTGAACTGCTCAAACACAAGCAAAAATCCTGCCCCATTCCCAGAGCAAACCTCAAGAACAGAGATGGAGGATAAGAAAAGTTATTGCCAGCATACAATGCTAGGAAACAAAAAAAACCCAGAACATCCTCCCCCACAAAACCCCCAAAATAAATGCCAAAAAGCAGTTCTTACAGAATTCAGCAATGCTGAAGTCCAGAGTTTCAACTGAGAAACTCTAGTTTAAAGAAAAGCAGGTTCCACACAACCAGGTTGATGCTACAGGGCAGGTCAAAGACCCCTGACATCCAGAACTGCATCACCTCCTGCCTCCCACTCACTAGTGGGGTACTGAGAAAACAAGCTCTGACACACTCTGAGTAAACCTCTGCACTCAGTGGGAGCAGATTTTGGGGGCTGTTTACCTGCTCTGTCTCAATAAAAGCTTAGGAAAACCAACCATGAACACCTGCCAACTCTGCAAGCATCTCTTGCCAACTCCATATCCATCCCTTGCTCCATGTAACAAAGCCAAGCTATTGGGATACAGCCAAGGACTCAGCCCAGGTGCTTGGCAGATGCAGGGCCATGGGATGCACTGTCAGAAAACCACTCCAATCTAGGTGTGTTTTTCTTCTGTATCCCTTTGGGACACTCTTCTTTCCTTCCCAATAAGGCTCTTGCAAACAACCTGAATGTTTGACCCCGTTCTCGGATATACACGACTGGAATAAAGGCCATTGACAACCATTAGCGAAGGAATAACTGGGAAACATCGGCAGCAAAACACCTTAAACATTCAGCCCACATGTTGGAACAAGAGAGAGACAGACAGGGGAGGGAGAGAAAGACTTAAACAATCCATCAATGTTGCTTTATTAAAATCTTTATTCACACAATGTTGCTTTATGTGGGATCTGACCCCGGGGGATACAAGTAGAAAGTCATGATAACGTTCTGTTTGCTCATTAGCAACCTCCATTTGTGCAGCAGCTCCCAGGGGCATCCTCTGACAGCTCCGACAGGGGTGTCTGTTTCCAGCATCTTGCTCCAGCTGCCGCAGCAAATAAATTACCTTCTTAATAAATTAGTATTTTTCAGTTGAAGTTTGTTTGGCAAGACACACTCCAGTTCGTCAGCTGCTGGAAGAGGAGCCGGCTCGAGTGTCTCCTCCACCCCATGGCTGACTCAGGGGGGAGGAGATGAATAGCAGATGGCTGATGGTGCTCTCCCTTTAATTAGTTCTTGATTTCTGTGCTTCAGGCGCTCTGGTATCACCAATCTCCACAACACAACCACTGTGTAACATCTGGGGCCAGCGGATGACAGCGTGCACAGTGAACGAGGATCAGAAGGTGTCATGAAAACCTCACTGACAGAGCACAGCACCTGCCTCACAAACCGTGTTATTTTTCAGAGATTCAAGCAGACCCTGTTGGCACGTGGATGCTGCTCCTCATTTCCCTTCCAATGGTTATGATCTAAAATTTCTCAGGGTTCTGTATTCAAGCAAAACAACAACAGCTGCCAAAAGGGCAGAAATTATCGCAAGGCCAAAATCACATCTCCCTGATTTTGGCTGAGAGAGGAATTTATTCTTCTTTCCTGCTGCAGAACACCAAGCTCCAGGAGTGTTTACAGCAACCAGAAGCATCAAAATCACAAAGAAAAAAGCAAACCCAAAAAACCCAACCATTTCTTGCTTCCTCCTACTGACAATGCCGGACTTCACGCCCTTTGTTCACAAGTAAACCAAAATAAACCAATACCCTGCTTTAAATCTTTGACATTCATACTGGGGAAAAACTTATCCCCATGTTCCATCTGACAGCAAAAGTTTCAGCTTAGAGCAATACTTAAGTTCTCAACCAATTTAATCTCAAAGACAGAAAGACCTTTTTTCGAATCCATTATTAAATCAATTTTTGAATCCATTATTATATCAAGAGTGATCATATAGAAATCAAAACATCAAATTTTGGTAGATCCTTTCCAAAATACTAAGAGCTCATGATTAAGCTCAAAGAGATGAACAAGCTTTTAGAAATCCTACAAGCCACCACCATGTGCTTCACCATCTCCCCTTTGGGTAAATCATCTGAAATTTCCTGGGGAACAGCTGATGCCAGCACTCGCTCCTGCCCCAGGGGCACCCCTAAGGCACCACCCACAGCTTCTACAGCGTGTTCTGTTGTCAAGTACAGTGATAAAGAGGCACAAGCTTCTCACCAGTGTCCTCAGAGCTGGCTGTGCATTACCATCCTGACTAGTAACTCCAATAAATAACTCCAGATCCAAATATCTCCATCCCATCACCTCATCCCTCTGGGGCAGGTCTGTGATGTGTCCAAGTCCAGAAGAGAGACAGAAGAACATAAAATTCAGTCTCAGGTAAACAGTTACGTTCTGCTTTCAAGATACTCTGCTCATGCAGGAAGGAAAAGACTTTACCAAAATAAACCTGCATTTTTCAGATAAACTCTCTCCCTGACACTCTTGGATCAGGTGTGGCCTGGGTGCAAGAACAGGAAGCAGCTCTCTCCTTGCCCACCACACTGCAGAGCTGAAGAGATCCTGACAGACAAATCAAGGAAAAGGGCTTTAACTGACATTTTGCTGCCCTTGCTCACAAATCCAGTAATCCATAATCACGTTGGGAAGGGAGCTCTCTCCTTACGTTAAGGACCATTCTGGCTGAACTGAGCACCGACGCAAAGCTGTTCAATTTGGAAACAGTGACAAAGCTGCCTCCCTTCTGGAGACACAGATTCTTATCCCAAGGTGACAGGTTTTATGGCCACAAGCTCATGGGCAGCACAGGCTGAAGTGCTGAAGGATGACAGGACTGGCATGAGACGAGTGCTGCAAGCTTGCCCTGGAAAGCCAACCTGCACCAACTCTTCCCTACCTACAGCAAAACCATCAGTGAGGACCCCAGGATGAGCAGCCCAGGCAGAACATCGCAGTGGCGGTTGCTGGGAAGGCAGAAAACTTTCTGGAAGTGCTCACAACTTCTGAGCTCAGCCACAGCCAGACCAGGTGACCAGTGGAACTGACCAGCTGGTGCTGCACAGAGCAGCAGGAAGCTCTCTCAGATGAGATGGAGAACAACCATCACAGCTCAGGGGTCTCTCCACTCTTCAGGTTACTTCTGGTAACTTGGGAAGCCCAGCAAACACCTCTTTCCTCAGCCCAACATACCACAGGGCTCACAGTAAGCAGCATGACCTGGCTACGCAGAACCTGCTTCCAAGGACAGATCCTGTCCTCCTCCTCAGCTACAACAGAATGGAAGTTCGGTTTTTAATACGGACACAGGACTGCAAGGATATTTTCTTCACTCAGACCTCACCAGATTCCTTAAAAAACAGTGACAGGACACATGGAAACTTATGATAACCCCTTAATTACCAAGTGCTGTATAACCACCCTGTCCCCTCTCCTAAATCTGCAACCCTGTGTATAAATCTTTGATAGGACTTCAGCCAAAACACTGAAGCGTTATCACATATGAGGCAAACCCCTTTCCCAGTCTTTTATCGAGGAAAAGCCAAGTGAGCAGCAGAGGTGCCCTCTCCCACCCTCATGGCATTTGGAAGAACATCCCACCCCCGGGGGGGTGGCACAACTCTTCAGTCTAATAATTATTTTATTCACCCTTTCCTCGTTCTCTAGAGAAGCAGTAAAATGCCCAACCAGCTCACAGCTGATTGTGTACAACCCTGAATCAGACAAACTCGCCAGAGTATCCTGGGGGAAGAGAAGGGGAGAGGACTGTACTGTTCATCTCCATTTGTCCCCTCTGGATTCAGTTCACAAATTAGTGTCTGTATTCCACGCACTCCCACCAACAACAAGAGCCATTTTTACCCAGTGCAGTGCCCACTGCCGGCAATGGACACGCCACCACGGCCAAGATGCCATTCCAGGTGCTGAGCCATCCAAGGGCCCAGCTCCCACCTCTCACTGCTGCCAGCCCATGGAAAAAGCCACTGTCACCTCCATTCCTCTGGCTCGGGAGCCTTCCTGTTCATGTCAGTCCATCTTGGCCACAGCCCTTCTGAACTGATTGTGCTGTTTTTCTATCGCTTTTTTGTTTGTTTTTTTTAAAAAAAGGAGTTCCATCTGTGTTCCGCTACAATTACAAGTGAGACAGAGTCATCCTGTCTTCCACCAGCACCACATCTGGCCCAAACTGGTCTGTGCACTGCTTCACTGTAGCCAGGATGCTGAGGAGCCGCTGGTCCAGGGCGTCCAGGTGAGGGTCGGAGAGCACAGGGGAGATGGGGTCATGCGACATGGCCGTTTTTAAGGCAGACTTCAGCACCCCGTTCTTCAGGTAATTCAGCCTGTTCCAGGTGGAAACCCGGATGCTGCAAAAGAAACAAACACACAAACACATCATACCACTGCCCAGCTGTGGTCCCGTCTGGAATACTGAAGCCAGCCTCCTGAGGGAGGTGTAACTGCAGGTTACATCTGAGTGAAACTTGGAAACGGAAGGTGAAGAAGAATCAATCTCCTGTGACAATAATTGATGGTACACAGGAACACCTCCAGCTGCGAGCAAGGAATGTCTTCAGTCCTGAGGCCTCCCAGACACAGTGTGAAAAGGAAAGAAAAGGAAGGAAAATCAACAGTCTGGTTGTTAATTCAAACACAAACTCATGTCGCCTCAGGAAGAGCATCACTGACCAACAGTTAATCACGAAGGACAAAAGGTTGTTGACTGAACCTCCAAGAAAGTGAACACAGAAGTGATTCTTCCTCTTCACTGGCCACTGAACTTGTTCGTGTTGTTGTCATAACTCATCTCCACTGTCGTGTTCTGTGAAGTCTCTTGGGATTCTCCCCCAAATCCTTATGTTTTAGCACCACTGGTCTAAACTCTTGGTTTTGATGGCCTCTAATAAAACCAGCAATATAAGCAAGTGCTGTACCAAACCTGTTGTTAAAGCAATTATGAATTCTTATATAGCATTTGCCTGGTACCAGAAAGAAAGGATACCTAAAATCCAGGAAACTGCATTTGGGAGAATCTAGATGACAGAGACTGCAAAAGATCCTCAATAAAGTAGGAAATTAAACATTTGTTTAAAATTAATGGAGGGAAACTACAGGATTTGAAAATCAACTGTTCTCTCTATGGATTTTAAAAGAACCTTGCAGAACACAGGCCAGGTGTACTGCAGAGTGCATGGAATCTTAGTGGAACCTAAGTGGAATGCTTAGTGGAAGCAGGATGAGAGCTCAGGCTTTCTGAAAAGTTCCCAGATTTAACAGGCCCCGAGGAATGTGGAAGACAGAACCTTTCAAGGACAAGTTGAAGGAACTCTCAACTAAACACTTAATTTGGAAGGCTTAAAGGAGTTAATGCTGAAGTATCACAATCAGGAAATGGATACATCAGTATTTTCTGTCCAGGAAATCTTCATAGAATCCTAGAATTGTTTTGGTGGGAAAGGACCTTCAAGTTCATCCTGTTCCACCCTGTGCCATGGGCAGGGACACCTTCCACTAGAACAGGCTGCTCCAAGTCTTGTCCAACCTGGCCTTGAACACTTGCAGGGATGGGGCAGCCACAGCTTCTCTGGGCAACCTGAGGCCTCACCACCCTCACAGGGGAAGAATTTCTCCCTAATATCCCATCTAACCTGCCCTCTGTCAATGTGAAGCCATTCCTCCTTGTCCTATCATTCCATACCCTTGTCCCAAGTCCCTCTCCAGAGTTCTCCTAGAGCCCCCTTAGGCACTGGAAGGTGCTCTAAGGTCTCCCTGGAGCCTTCTCTTCTCCAGGCTGAACCCCCCCAGCTCTCCCAGCCTGTCCCCAGAGCAGAGGTGCTCCAGAGGAGCAGCAATGGCCTGGTGAGAGAGTGGACACAGAATACAAATCAAGTCACAGCCTCTAAAAATAAAACAAACAAAACCACAGCTCACAAGGCCAAAGCAGAAACAAAATCCAGCAAAGAAACTACAAACCTGGGCGGAAAGGAGCCCCCTGAGCAGGGCTGCAGTCTTCTTCAGAAATCATTTTTGGAAATGATTAAATTGCCAGACACGTTGAGTCCTTCGCTTCTGTCAGGGAGAACTCAGAGTGGGATGTGAACTTTTATTTGTCAGGAGCTGGATGGGGACAGCTGCAGATGCAAAGTACCTGTCACACTGACTATGGAAAGACCTGAACCAGTGACCTGGAGGTGAGACCACTTTCTGCAGCCAAACACCCACTGTACTGCCCTCATGAAAATGTATTTCTCAGCTTCTTGGGCAGTGACAATACATCAAACAGACAGTACCTCAAAAACAATAAAGCACTGAGTATCCAAGCAAACATTTTCAGGTTGCCAGAAGGCTTCAAAGCTAATTATATTGTAAACCTAAGGACACCAATTGCATAAATAAAGTGAACAGCACCCCAGCATTTCACTTACATGCAGCACTGATAAAGAGGAGCCAAGATGCTTCTTTCATCCAGGGCAGGGTTTCCAAAGCTGAAAGGCAAAATTAAAACCCAAGTGAACCAGTTGAACTCCTAATGTTGTTCTCAACATCAAGAGCTTGGTAAAGAATTCAAAGAAATCAATAGTAGGCAATTTCATGCTCCAAGAGATCAAATCATTTAAATTAAAATACAAACAGGCCATGGCCAATCACAGACACAACTCTCAAAAGCACCAGCTGATGTACAAGGTAAACAGAAGGAGCACCAGCATACCCAGTTCTGTTTGAGACCAAGGCAACTTAGAAAGGAATTCCAGAGGTGTCTAGATATGGAACTCATCTTGTCATGCAGGGGTAAGGAATAATTGGGATTCTGGGCACAGGGAATGGGAGCTTTGCCTCTCTGACACTGCTGGACAGGGAAGGAACCAAAGAGCAGCCACCATTAGAACAACAGTTCCACCAACAAGGTGATCCACTTGAGCATTTCATGCCCACATTTTCTGAGGGAGGTCTGTCAGAAGGCTTCCAGAGTATTTCAAGCTTCATCTAAACACATGCTCATTTTATTTTGTATATTTGTATTTTGTATATTTGTATTATTTTCATCCTCCTCATAATTCTGTTTTCAACACAGAACTTTCCCCTTAATAAATGTAAGTTGCTCTAGGGGTCTGGCATTACTCTGCCCAAATAATTCTGTTATTAGTAGCTTTAAAACTGGAATAAGCTCCCAGGGAAGTGGTCATGGCACCAAGAAGCATCTGCTCTTAGTCATATGCTCTTAATTTTAGGTAGTCCTAAGAGGAACAAGGAGCTGAGCTCAATTGATCCTTCCAACTTGAGATCTGCCATGATTCCATGAAAAAACTGTCCCCCTATCCCTTAATTCAAAGGAGTTGAAAGAACCTCACTCAAGTTTTCAAGAAAAAAATTTACTGGGAGCCTGCAAAGCCACACCAGCAGTATTTTCATAGTGTTATAAAAACAAACTACAATGAAAGGATTTGACCTTCAAACACCATATTTATTCCCAATGACTAGTCCATTAAACTTCCTTCCTCCTAGAACATTGCATAACAGAAAGACAATTTTTGCCTGCCATGGGCAGGGACACCTTCCACTAGCCCAGGTTGCTCCAAGCCCCGTCCAACCTGGCCTTGGACACTTCCAGGGATGGGGCAGCCACAGCTTCTCTGGGCAACCTGTGCCAGGGCCTCACCACCCTCACAGGGAAGAATTTCTTCCTAATCTCTCATCTACACCTACTCTGTCATATTCCCTGGCCCTCACCTTTTGGCATTGTCCAGCAGGATGAGCATGCTGGCTCCCTCATCATCCTGGAAGCTCTCGTAGTGGTGCCGGTCGGCGTTCCCGATCAGGTAGTCGAAGATGGCCGTGTCAATGATGTCCAGGAGCCGAGGGCCCGAGTCGTAGGGGGAGGTTTTCTTCACGGCGTCGCAGTAGCTCTCGTCGTACTCCCACCTGTGGCCAGAGAGAAACCAAACAGCCCTTTGAGGAGCCATCCCTGCACACTAGTGGGAGTTACAGCTGCCCTTCAGACACTGAGGAGTGCATGAAGAAAAGCTAAGCACAGCAGCCCATGCTATATAAAAAGGAAGAGCTAGACAACAGTGCTTCATTAGCAAATGAGTTAATCCTCATGAGTAAATCCTGCATCCACATCTCAGCGTGTGGAGCAAGCTGTAGTTCCAGTGCAAGGATACACATCATCTTCCTATGGAAAACAAGGTCAGAGCTTGCCTCCTGAGTGCTCACAGCTCAGCAGTGCCTGGGCTGCCTCACGGCAAGACTGACTTGCCTCCCTCAACTTCCAGTGAAGGATTTCAGCACTGTGTCTGTTTGCAGTGCCTTGACCTGCTTCCATCGGTCTGGCTTTCCAGTGACCCTCTTAATTTTTTCTCTGTAATGCAAATAATCTTATCATGGTTAGTAAAGAGCCTCTCTGTCCTGAGAAGGGCTTCACCTGTATTTATTCTCCTTCAGAGGTTGTCTCCTTCCTCCCCACGTCCCTTCCAGAGTATCTCACCTTCTTCTCCACTGACAAGATTTCAAGCTTCCCTCTCATCTCCTCTCCTTCTACAAGTAATGTTGTAACACGGATGTCATGTCTCAGTTCTCCAAAGACAGGATTTTAAATTTTCTCATTTTCTTCTTTACAGCTTTCAAAGCTATTCAACACCACCACCTAAACAGCCAAATCTCTGGTGTATATCCTTTCCATCTGTCAACCTAAATAACAAGTACATCTATAACAGCTTCCATGTAAGGACTGAAACAATCCTTCACAAAACAGCAGTGAAATTGGAAATGCCTTCAACCACCTGTGACTTGGAAACAGAGAGGGAGGAAACAAGCTGGACAGGCTTGCTGACATGCTCACATAAAAGGAGGAAGATCAGAATTTCATTACTAGAATTGCCACATACCCCACCTCATCTTCTAGTGGTCTGGAGCCTGACCTCCCTTATTCCTTCCTCCAGGTATCCAAACTAGAGGGGCCAAAAATGTGTCTTCTCAGTGTTTTTGACACATGGTCCTCAAATGCTGTGTCTGGTTCCCTCTTTCTTTTGCATCAAGGTCCTACTCACATTCAACTTGCAGCACAAATCCACAAGGCAACAGTCTCAGACCCTCCTACCTCTTGTGCTGGATAAATTCCTTATGCTGCATCCCTCTCTCCCTCAAGTGTTTCTCTTTCTCTTATTTTACTTTAGAGCAGTCCTTAATCTTCTTGCCACAATTTTTCAGATAGACTATTCTCTCTCTCTCCCCTCATTTTCCACGGAGTCTTTCAAGACAGACCTTTCTCTGACACTTATTTCTGATCATTTATATTGTATTAGCACAGGCCTTGGAAGGTCAGGGATTTTATCTATTACACTTCCATTAAACATTACTTACACTAATGTGACTGTATGAATTATGTTCAAAAGGTCAACTCAGGACAGAGTAGAAGCAGTTAGAGCAGGAAAAAATTCTTTACACTTTTATTTTTCCATAATTACCAGGCACAGAAAAAGGAGAGCATGACACCTAGAACATTTAATTTTCCTGATGTTCTCAAAGGGAAATGAGACAGCAGCATGACAAGGTGCAAAACACCAGAACTTTGTAACCCCATCTGAACAAGGCAAGAGCGAGTTTCAATACAGCAAATATCAAATCAGCACAGGAATCAGGGTAAAACCCTGTGTAAGGAGGCAGCTCATGATGAAAAATAGCCTCTCAATAGAGAAACACCTCCAAGAATTCAGCCCATTCATTACTGCAATATACCATGTACTGAACACAGCCAATTTTGACCTGCTGGAAAGGAGAAAACACCTGTTGCTTAAAAATCAATCCATGCATTTAATACTCTAAAACAATTCAGTGAAGCCTTTGGATGAAATTCTTTGTGAGAACAATCACATCATTGGAAATCGATGGATACTTTAGATCAAGGACTAAAAAACCCTTTCTAATCACTTGTTAATGACAAAGATTTGGAAAAATTTACTAAGCTCAAAACCACTTGCTCTGGTCATGGCAAAAACATCCCCAAGCCACGTACTCAGACGTGTCACATCTATTGTACAAGATGGATAGAGCTCACATTTGTTCTTCTTTAAGCATTTTTTAGATGCTGAGCCAGGCCAACAAATATTAATGGTGTTGAAAGCAAGGAGCCTTCCAGTGCCTACCTACTTAAGCTAAACCAGCTCCACAACTCTCAGAAGAAACTACAAGGACCATGACAGCAGGTGCTACCACATTTCAGAGGGCCACAGTGCCAACAGAAGGTCCAAGTAGCACAAGAGAAGGGCTTTGGTTAGCCCACAGCCAAGATTTGCAGAGCCTGGAGTGCCTCTCCCACATTCTCCTACCTGGCAAGTTTGCCTTCCCGGTAGGTCCTGCCCCAGGGGTGCCGGTGCTTCTGGAGAGGCCACACGTCCGGCAGCCACAGGGTCACCGAGCCCTCCATGATGTCCCCGTCTGCACACGCTGGCTCTGTCTCCCGACAGTAGTAGCACTTCCCATAGAAGCAGGTGTTATTGCCTTAAAACCAAAAATAAACAGGTATCAAAACAGCAGGACTTAATCCGAGGAATCCAACTGAAATTCAGCAGCATGTTGTTGCAGCAGAGCCTTCCCTGCAACAGGATTTCACTGCACTTGACCACGTGCTTCCTGTCTCAGAGAGGGAGAGGTTCCAAAGAGATTACACAGATATCCATTCATCCAAGCAATTAAGGACTAATATTCAAAGGAGAAAGTAATTATATTTTCTAATGACTTTATCACATTGAGAGTTAATACACTGCACTACCAACAAGATTTTGTGGTCCCTTCCTAGTCCTTGGGACGTTGACTTGGCAACCTCGACGCTGCTTGTTTTCACATTTATCACGTACTTCGTGTGTCAGATTTGCCACCTTTCTGAAAAAGTTGACCTAAAAGAGGCAAGTTAAAAAGAACACAGTAGAACTCAAATGGATTTGGAGTCCTGAGACCTGCCACACGTCTCAGCTTCTTGAGCAGGGGAGACAGAAACAAGCTGTCATTCTTACATGACGCAGGAATGCAGATCTGTCAAAGCTTCATCAGTGTCTTCTGACAGGAGAGAAGCAACAAAACCCTGCAGCCTTTAGTCTGCTAATGCTGATGTATCCTGTAATCCACACAACCTGGATTAATAGTTTTAGTTTAACCTTTTCTGTTTCCCCCTTCTAACCTGCCTTTGCTTGACTCTTGCCAAGTTAAATCCAGTTCCACGTTCACAGATGTTCCTCCAAAATATTTCTCAACTATGTCTCCCTTTGTTGTGATTCCACTTGTTCTCTATCCTTGTTTCCTTTGGTTCTACATCCAATATCCTTCCCAAACCAGGCTCAGCTCACCCAAAGATGTGTTTTTCACTTTGCACCCTTACACATCCCCACCCCTCAGCCAGCACTCCTTTGGAGCCCTCCATCCAGACCTGGCTCTTGTGCTCCCAACATCCCATCAGACAACTTGAGGATGTCAGAAATTATTATTAACTATAAAGAGCTTGCAGACCAGATCTCTTATCTGTATGGAAAGCCCTGCAAGTCTCACTTTCCATCCAGGGCCTGCAGCAGGTACAGCAAGAGACAGAATTCTTTGAGATTGTAGCTGCAACTCCAGCAAACCTGCACTGAATAGGCATGAATTAACTTTTCTTCAAAACCTCAGAAACTTGGTCAAATTTGGGCTGACAAGAGATCACAACCTTTTTCTCAAATCCACCCAGTTATTTGGGTCCTGCTCTGCACAACAGCGAATCCAAGGAATCTAAGGAAAGGCAATGAAAATTTCTGGAGCCAACTTTTCAAGTCAGCATTTCTGCTAGAAAACAGCTTAGTTGTCTTGGCAGAAATTCAAAAAAGTATAGTCTGCCTGAGGCAGGCACCCCATCTGAATGCAAGGAGAGTTTGGGAAGGCTGAGCTCCTCTCATCTCTAACTTACACCTTGTAACTGGCAGTGTGAGACTGCCAGCAGTGCTTGTAATAGGAATGTACACAGGCACATATTTACCAGCTCTAATGAACAATCATCTCTAGAGCCTTCTGATTAGAAAACAAAACAAACGAAAAAAGAGGAGTAATTGGATATTTTAGGAAAGCCTGAAGGAGTTAAGGCTGCAGCATAAGTAATTTCTTGGTGCTTAATGACCACCTGGTAGGAGTTCACATTAGTAATTCCCATTACGTGCCCTCACAGCTTTATTGCTGTAAATAACACAGGGAAGTTCTGACACATTTGGTTCTAAATGCTCCACAGGCTCTGATGGCACAAACAGCATCTAACACCAACTGATGTCAGCTCTACAAATTATCCCAAATCACCACTCTGTTCACATTAAATACAATTCTATTTTTTTCCATGTAGGTCTAATCACAGACTTTTCTAACCACCTCTGACAGCAGAGAGAAAATTGTTACTCAAAAAAACCAGAACTTCCCATCTGTAACAGCAGCATGAGGGAACACAGAGCAGATACAGAGGGAAAACTACTTGGAGGAAACCAAGTCCTCCTCCCCCTCCAAACAGGGTTATACAAGCTCTCCCTTGGCAAAGACAGAGACTTCCCAGCTTCCTGCACCAGAGTTAACTGTTCCGTAGCTGCGTCAGGCTCCCACGGCTCTTTTTCCCCATTAAGCCCGTTTTTCTTTACTGGGCTGCACAATCCATGGAATCCACTCACCCACGGTCATGAAGGTGCCCAGGAGCTGCTCCGTGGCCACTGGTTTGATCTCTGTGCGGAGGTTCACAAACCTGCCAACCACCAGCGGGGCCCGTCGGAAACCCAGGATTCTGATTCGGGGGAAAAAATACAACAAGAGAATTTGCAACACAGGCAGCAGTTCAAAATTGAAACAAAACAAATCCACAGTCTCTGTCAGAGATGACTGAGACCAAAGAATAAAGTTGGAGCCCTGCAGGAACCTTTTTTCTTGTCCAAGCAAAGTAAAGAAACTCATTTTTCTTAAGTGCCCAGATGTTAAACTTGCTTTACAAGCCATCAGTGACACTCTTTTATTAATGCCTTTGCAGCACAGCACCACAGGATGCACCATGCTCAGAACTCAGACCTCACCCCAGAAATCCCCACCATGTGTCTCGTGTACAGGCTGAAGCAATAAAACCATGTGGCCCTTGGGCTGGTCACCTGCAAGGATCATTTATGATTTGTGGGAACCACTATCTATTGAAGTGTTGTGTTCAAGCCCAATTCAACTGCACTTGAAAGCAACCAATCAAGGAGTTGTTTTCTTTGGCATGAGGAGGGAGAAGGGAAGAGACAATGGCAGAAGAAAAGTGAATGCCTGAAAAGTGCCTGGAAAAACAGAGGTGGGAAGAACAATCACAAAACTTGCAGTTACAAGATCTAGGTTTCACTCCCATGTGTGACCACAAATGACTTGGGCATTTGTAATGGAATTTTAAAAGTGCTTAAAGGACTACACAGATCAGTACAGATTTTAAGTCTCTTCACCTCCAAAGTGCCAACACAGTCTTCCTGTAACAAGGAGACCGAGACTGTGCTCATTTATTCCAGATGAAACTGCATCTCTAACAGCATTTCACAACTATCAGCATTCAGGGTTTGGCATTTTCTGTCCCATTCTTTGTATATCCTGTACTTTGTTTTTCTCCTGTAATTGCACCTCCAGCTCAGGTCCACAAAATCACCTGGGTACCCTTGAATACAATTTATATATGAGTAGCTGGTTTTCCTCTAGGATGCACTGATTATTATTTAGTCTAAACAATAGGCTTCACTTTTTCGTGTACTGGACATGAACTTAGCACATACATTTGGTATTCCAGACTCTTCCATAGCATTTGGTTAAGCACTTTCTTCCCTATAATATTAACTGTAGTGGTTTTAGTGCTCATTCTCCTTTCCAGATTTTTCACAGAAATCTAAAATGTTAGAATCTTGCACAGACCTTTGAAATGAAGTGTCACCCAACAGCTGATTTTTATTTTTGCTTTCAGTGTGCTATGTTGGCAGGTTAGAAACAGCTCATATCTGAGGTGTATTCTTCAAGGAACTCTGATGAAGCATTTTCCAAAGATAATAAAGCCAGGTAAGCCAATAATTCCATACCTATCCAAGTGAAAGGCTGCCACTTCTGCGTTGTGCCTGTCGTAGCCAGCGTAGGGTTCTCCTTCCACTACATAATCCCTGGCATATCTGTAATTGAAACAAGCCAAATAAAGTGATTCTGTGCAGAACTTCCATCAATTTTGCTGTTCAGAGCAACAATTTAATAACAGTGCTACATTATAGAGTCTCTGGGTCCCTTTCCAAATGACTGCTAAAGGGAGGGGGAAAAACCATCCATGAGATTCAAGTGTCCAGACTGTTGAATGGTAAACAAGGAGGAAAGGCCAGTGATGTGCAGTGGCCTCCAGAGCTTGGGAAGCAGTGCCTATTCCAACTAATGAATTTTAATCCAACATATGCCAAGTCACATCTAAGAACAAAGAGCACAGACCCAGCTACAGAACAGGGGACTATTTATACCAGAAAGCAGCAAGTCCACAGATGATTTTGAGGTTAGAATGGATTGTAGATTAACATGAAAACACAATCTGGTATTGTGGAAGAGATGGCAAATGGAATCTTACAGTAGACAGAAAATCAGCAAGAGTGAACCTGAGGACAATAGTGGATATAAACAGAGCCTTTATTCTGGTGGAGGAAAGACATAATGAACAGCAAGCAACAGAAATCAGGCACCCATCACAACAACAACGGTGTGTTTTGGTGAAGTGGCAGGCTTTTTGCTCCCTTTTTTATCTTTTAATAGATGTTACTTAGTCAAGGCAAACAGCAATTTCTGAGTTTCCTCACATCTGAATCAGTCCTAGGTACTGTTTTAGCACCGTGCTTCAGGTGAGTGAGAAATATCACAATCAATACTGAGCAAATGGGTCAAATGCAACACATTTTCCAATATGACAAGGCCTATTTTCTCATTTCCATCTACATATCAAATCGTGTAAAATGGATTATTTCCAACAGGCTTTGGGATCAAGCAGTAGCAAAAACAGTGCAGGAGAAGCCACTGAGCTCTACCTGGATGTTTTAGCCCTGCTCAGGGAAGGTGTGGGTGAGACAACAGTTCATTTCCTCAGTCTGAGCAAATGCTTCAGCTTGTCTGCAAAGCAGCTCAAAAGAGAATTCACCAGGGCAGGATGGCAGGGAGTTGTGGGAGGAGGATCTGACAGATTCCTGCCAAACTGGAGCTTACACCAAACGAGCAACTAATTTCACATATACCACCAGATGTGATGGTAGCAACTCTTAATCACTGGTAAGTCAGGCTTTGAAATGTGACAGTTAACCCTCAGAACACGTCCTCAAAGGCAGGTCTCTGGTAGGTACCTACAGCAGGCTCTTGGAAACATGGTTACTTCTTGAAAGCTGCAGAGCTAAAATTTATTGGTAAAACCCAACCAAATGCCTTGTTTCCATGCACAGTAGGCAACTGGTTCTTTCTAGGGCAAAAGCAGTAAGGGTATTTTGTTGTCCCCAACCAGTAAGTTTCCCAGGAACTGTTTAACTGTTTTTAGCAGTAATTTTGATAGAGCTTTCATGTTCAAAGTCAGTTAAACAGACTCTCTTGCAGTGGCACAAAAGGACTCTGCCCACAAGCCTGGCTGTTCAGCAGTCACAAGCAGAACATCAGTCTGCCTGTATGGCCAGGGCCATACTGTCCAGTGTTCCTATAAACATTCCCAGCTGCACGTGTCCTTGGTGGAGCACAGTCACTGTGCTCACCTGCACAGACATGGCATTGTGGGAATGTAATGCTCAGTGAAACACTTCACAGCTCTCACCCATACAGACAGCACTATGGAAATGCTGTGTCCTGTTGGTGCATTTATGGGACACACTGTCTGTCACACCCCCAAGACTTTGGTGTGAAAGGCTCACACTGCTGGAACACAGCCTGGGCCCACGGGGAAGCTCCAGCCAGAGCAGGAACTGGCTATACAGAAACAGGACTGGGAACTCAAGGGCAGGGCAGATTTGTGTTCTCATTCTCTAATCACAGAATCCTACTACAGTTTGAGTTAGAGAGGACCTTCAAGATCATCTCATTCCAACCCCCAGCCATGGGCAGGAACAACTTCCACTAGACCAGGTTGCTCCAAGTCCTGTCCAACCTGGCCTTGGACACTTGCAGGGATGGGGCAGTCACAGCTTCTCTGGGCAACATGTGCTGGGGCGTCACCACCCTCACAGGGAAGAATTTCTTCCAAATATTCCATCTAAACCTGCCCTCTGTCAGTGTGAAGCCATTCCCCCTTGTCCTATCATTCCATACCCTTGTCCCAAGTCCCTCTCCAGAGCTCTCCTAGAGCCCCCTTAGGCACTGGAAGGGGCTCTAAGGTCTCCCTGGAGCCTTCTCTTCTCCAGGCTGAACCCCCCCAGCTCTCCCAGCCTGTCTCCAAAGCAGAGGTGCTCCAGCCCTTGGAGCACCTCCATGGCCTACTCTGGACTCCCTCATTAACAGTACAAAAACCCCTAATGCTTGCTCAACCCAAAATCCTTCGGGGACAGATGCCCTCACTCTGTGGTGACAACACTTCCCATTTGCAGTGCACTCCCCTAAAACACACCTCCCTTACTTTTTAACATCTTTCTTTCTTGTCCTTTTCCCCAAAGGCAAACAGCTCAAAAAGCTTTACAGTCACGCACAAGACTCTTCATGAATGTTCCATCATGCCAGATTTCCCTGTGGATCACTGTAAACAGAGGTCATACCAAGAAAATCTCACTACCCACACATTGCTCCTCCAGTACTCAACACTGGCAGACAGGAGACTCTGACCTACCCAAGCCATTTTTACAGCCTTCCTGCAGCGACACCAGACACCCAGACTAGTTTTAAGACCACTGTCAACTTGAATTCCTTCCCTGTTCTTGAATTGCACTCACTCCTGGCAGTCTGACATGACCCTTACTCAGAGTAGGCAAGGCTTGTCTCCACATTGCCACAACCTGCACTTCCACAGTCAGAAAGACTCAGAAACATCAGGTGTAACCAACATTCCCCCGAGACCGAACACAGTGATTATTCTTTTAACCTAAAGACAGGTAGTTCTGAGCATCAAGACTGTGCAGCCTGAGAGACAGCTGGCACAGCAACCTACTGTTACTACAGCACCAGCAACACTCCCTCCTGTCTGTCTCTCAAATAACAAGATGGCCTTTCCATTTACGGAAAAATTTGTAACTTAAACAATAATGTGACAACGTGGAGAAAAGAAAACATAGATGTAAACAAAGCAGTTATTAATGCAGTCATTGAAGGCAATATTCACCTCTTGGGTTTGAAGACAACCTTCTGCCCTCCTTCAAGTATTAGCAAAGCTTTCAGCTGCGTCCCTTTGTATCCCACATCGGCTTTGATGATTCTCTTTGTGGTCATGGCGTGCATGACAGCCCCCAGCTCGGGGGTCTCCTCGGGATACACCTCCCGGGGCACCACCCACTGGGCCGCGATCTCCCAGGGGGACTGGAGCGTGTGCTCCAGCCGCGGGTCCAGCTCCACGTGCAGACTGGCCATCATGCGGTGGAAGGCGCGCTGGTCCTCCCGGTTGGCAGCCGAGGTGTCCAGGTTGTCAATGAGGAAAACCTTGGTGAAGATGAAGATGACGAGGAGGATGGCCAACAGCACGACCCGCTGCTTCAGCTTCATGGTGCCCTTCCACCCTTCTCCCCTGACCCTTTGCTTCCGAGCGTTCCGGGAAGTCTGTTGGAGATCAGGGTGAGGAAGGGGATGTTAGTTAATGGATTTCATTCCTAACTTGCATTGTCAAAGAGGTCTCGCCACTGAAGCATCTCCTGGTGCCCCTAAAAATAAGCAGAAAACAAACTTACAATCCTGCACATTCCACCAAAGTCAGAGCTAAGTTTATGCTCGGAACATAAGCCTGCATTTATGGACACTTGTATCCTAAAGCCCAAACATTTCTAATAAAACACATGGGTTTGCTGCATTCCTGCAGCCTTTCCATGATCTGCATGGAAGGGGAAATTGCTGGATGGCATCTCTGAGCAGTAAAATCATGGCAGCTGCAGCTACCATGGGCAAGATTTTGCAGAGAGCTGTAGTTTCCAATTTCACACACACTCTTCCACTAGTACGAGATCCCATGATCACAGGTCACCTAAAGACCTGACCCTCCAGAAAAGCTTTCAGGTAGATTTTAAGACAGCTGACAGCCAGTGAGAAAAGCTGCACAGCCTGCTTTCCTGAAGGTACATCAGGGCAGAAGAGACTTAATTGTTTACTGCCTTTCATTTGCTGTCACTATAATTTACTCAGATTTTTTTCCATTCTTAAAAAAAAAAATAAAGAAAAAAAGGAGTGGGGCAGGGGATGACATTTTCACTTCCTTGTGGTTGACTAAGTACCTTCTGCAGTCAACTGTAAAACCCATAACCACAGAAAATATACAAAGTGTCTGCAATCTCAACCCTAAATTAGCAAGAAAAAAGTCCCACACCACTAATACTGCCTCAGCATTAGTTCTCAGCAACCTCACCTGCAACAGTTAAAGCTCCATCTGTGTTTCTATATTTACAGTGGGCTGCATGACATGCCTCCCCCCTCAACTAGGCCTTGGCCAGGGCAGGGTTAGCAAATAAGGATCACAGAAAGCACCACCAACTGTATTTCAATGATGAGGACAGAAGTTACTTTCCTAATATTGGCTGAATGTAGTCAAAACCCAAATGGAAAGGGACACTCAGGCACATCTGTGAGGAGCACTGGGAGCCAGCAGGGATTTCTCTTTGCATGAGCCATGCTAATCATGCAAACTCTGCACGGCACCCTGAGCTGGGAAGGGCTGAGACAGAAAAGCCTTCTCATGAGATTTAACAATAGGAGTATAAACCAGCCATTTATTAATCATGTCACTGGAAAAACGACCTGCACAGGCTGAAGTTCATTTACCAGCAGCAATCACAGGACAGCCAGGCTATGCCTGACAAGGCACACACAGGTCACAGCCATCAGTGCAGAATCAGGCTTGGCACAGGCTAAGAGCATTTGTATAAAAGGATGTGCCAACTCACAGATGACTCCACAGCACCTTAAGCAAATTTACATTACAGGTCCATAGCAGACCCAGCCAGCCCCGTGGCTCTCCCACCTCCCTGTGCATCCGTGTCACCTTTCACAGACCCAGCTGCAGAGCACCTGCTATGGCCCAGGCCAGCCCAACAAAGAATAACCAGCTAAATCACTTCAAACAGCCACCAAGAGGGACAAGGAAATTCAAAGTGACAAAATGTCAGATATTCCTGTTTTCAAAAGCCCTTTTCTCTGCACAGTGAATAAGCTGAGCACTATCCAAGTTACAGGTGGCACACTCTGATGAGGCAGAGCCAGGGCTTTTAGCCCAGTTCACCACCCAGATTGTTTTGCCATCATCATCCTGCCTCAGGTGACAGCTCAGTTCAGTTTGGTCCTTTCCAACTTACACATTTTGCCTCTTAAATACTTCTTATAGAACCTGTCTGCTGGAGCAGGAGAGAAAGTAAAAGTCTCCTAATCACAGAATCTGCCGAGTTGGAAGGGACCCATCAGGATTATCAAGTCCAACTCCTGACCCTGAGCAGGACACCCCAATAATGAGTTAAAACTGACAGGTGAACAAGTGGTTTTATGTTGACAGCAACCACTCACACCAACATAGAGACCCAAGGAAGGGCAGAGTGTGGGGAGGAAGAAGCCTCAGGGATGTTTCAAACTGAGGCTGTGGGCCCCTGTTAACTGTGTAATACTGATTTTAATCTATTGGAAAATCAGTGCTTGTGCTCATAGTGAAAGGCAACAAATCATGTGTTTACATGGAAATTACAACCTTATCTACTTCTGCTTTGGCTGCACTTTTCCAAACAGTCCAGCAACCTGAATATTACCACTGCAAGCACGAGAATGAGAAGCACAGACAAGAAAGATGCACCTGACCCAAAAGCCCTCATTCCTGCAGATACAGACTCAGCCAGCAGGAGATCCCTAAACAACAATATTATTCTTAAATTTAAGCAGGAAAGCAAAGCAGATCCGGCTGTAACTGTTCCCTCTCATTGTAACCACATAATTCACTTCTTTCAAACCAGTAGTTCTGAATCATTTTGAACACTGCTGTTATCAAGATCTGCTTCCATTCATCTTTAAAACCCATTAGAGCCTGTAAGGAGCTAGGCAGAGGAACACAGTTCATTTCAGAACAGTTATGAGAGATGTGTATATGTACACATACATTTTAAGAAAGTCTCGCAGCCCAGTGCTGGCCAAAGCACAGGGCAGGAATGTTCCACACCTTTGGAGCTCAAGCTGGGCACTCACCTTCCTAGACTGATTTTCCAGAATGGTGAGTTTCTCTAGGGATATTCTTCTTGGGAGGGGTGAAGGGGAGAATATAACTACAGTCACTTAAATTAAAGGTCACCTACTTAGTTTATCTTTTGTGACAGCTTTGAAACTAATTTTGGCTGAAAACTTCCAGCGAGGTAAACAGCATTTACAAAACAAAAATAAATTAAATATTTAACTATTTGCTGGTGAGTTGGCTCTGACTTTGTGCTGCCGTCTGAGGACGTGAGTCATCGGCTGCTTTCCTCCAACAAACACCAAAACAGCCCTGAGGTTGCCATGCAATCCATTTCCCAGGCTACCTGCACAGCCTGCACTTTGCTCCTTGGGTGCCAATGTTACACTCACTGCTCTGCAAGCCAGGAATTGAATCCTTTTATGTACAAGTTTATCAAGACAGCAAGAACTTGAGCTTTACTGTCTTAAACTGAAGATGCCAAGAGTGACAGTGTTGAGGAGGTGTAAGAAAATATTTATGCAGTTTCGGAAGATGGTAATTTGAAAAGGACAAGTCTTTGGAAAAGACTTGGATTGGAAGAGAAGATTATGAGAGCTCCAGAAGCATAAAGCTGGTCCTGGAATGAGGACAGAGATGGGAAAGGTGGCCATAGAAACAAATGAAGTAACAACAACCCCCCAAAATTTTAAAAAGGAAAAAAAAGGGTGAGCTGTGAGCAGAACTCTGTGGAATGAAGGGCAAAAGGGTCTTTGACAATGACAAAAGTAAACCCAGGGATGATCTCAGGAGGAGACACAAAAAGGAAACAGTTCCACAAACTGCAGGGGGTGAAAGCATAAGGGAAGGGTCTTCAGGCTTGACAAAAAGGGGCAAAGGGAAGGAGAAGCCGCTTACTTCTACATAGGAGTCACAAGAACATGGGATGCACAAGTGACAGCAGATGCTCTTTGAACCAGAAGGCATCAGAGAAAGAAAAAACCCAAATAGTTTTCAGAAGTCAAGTACAATTTAAGTGTCCAACCTGAGCTGACATGATACAATGACAGAATAATCCCTGTGTAGCTCCAGTCCCAGAACACACATTCCCTCCTGCTCCTGGGATCAGCCACTGATCTCTTACCAAGGTCAGGTAACCCTAAAAGTGTTTTTTTTCCTTGAGTTTCTGCTTAGCATTATCTCCAGCTACCACTACTATATAGAAGACATAATTGAAAGAGCTTCGTTGCTCTACCACCCAAACTTCATCTCCCTGTTACAGAAGTACAGAAAAAACTCACTTCCCTCTCTACCATTTTACCATACTCCTGGATCAACCTGGAAAAGAAAACAGCCAGAAATACACAACCCTACCAGCTTTTTAATGCTGTAGTCAACTGGCAGGCTTGCATAAGAAATGCTTCTTGTTCTTCACCTCTTAGGGCTACTTCCTGATCAATTTTATCTCTCATTACAACCAGGCCTGTATTCTCAGCAAGTAACGAGTCTTCCAGCTCAATATCCAAATAACAGCCTCTCTTCAGTATCACGGTGGGGTCACACAAACACCTGAATTAAAGCATGTCTACTGGCATTAAACACCAACATCACACCACTTGACACCCAGCTCAAAAAACAGCATGAACCTTGCCTCTTACAAAAATCACAGCTACTATAAGCAAGCCCACAAAGTTAGCAGAGAAATCTCAGAAAACATTTTTTTATTGGAGTCACAAGATCAATGCCACATATCACAGTTTTATTTTTATATCTTAAAGCCAGAAAGCTGCTATCTCAAAAATTGCATGTACAATTTGCAAGGATTTTGCTATGCTCCAGATGACAAATCAAGTCTGAGGGCAGGCAAACATTTAGTTTGGCAGCACAAGTACACAGAATATCGTAGTTCAAACAGACACTGATCTGAAATAGATATGGTGAAGTACACTCTTAATTCCTGTTTAATGCATGCCTTTTTTCTTATATACACTCTACCTTTTGGGATTGCCCATCAAAAGGCCTTTAAAAGTTCTCCAGTAAATCCTGGAAAGCCCCTTGAAGAAACAGTGCACACAGTAGTGACATTTTCCTCTTCCCAAAATGTACTTCAGTCTCACTGGATCAATCTTCCTTCCTATCCTCCCCTCCCTGGCCAGCTCCCCGGCAGCTCATGCCTCCCCTCTCTGTGCATGCCTTGTTATTCCTGTTTCCACAGGCAGGCTCCCACAGACCTTTCCCTGGATTTCTCAGACTCATTCTGTCACTTCCACTCTCTGCGTGCTGCCTGCCTTGTGTACGAGTTTAGTCATCTAGTGCTCAAGGCTTCCCACATATTTACTTGTCTGCTACTTCTCCTCCTCTTTTCCTGTTAAAACCCTCAGTTTATCTACAGGCAAAATCTCCATGACAGTCTGTGCTCAAACTTCCCGCACACACAGCTACACCCCCGGTTGGGAGACACAATACAGAGAAATATGAAAGGCCACAAGCATTTTAACCACTGCATTATCTCTGCCTGCAGCTGTAACAATCAGCAACTGCCTGATCCGTTCTCACACAGCTTTGGAGAGAGATGAAATCGTTCTGTCCATCCATCTGCCCACCTCGCCCCGTTATGTCCCTCAGGAACTCCAGAATCCAGTACCTGCATTTCTGCCAAATTTGTCAGAGGAAGACTTCCATAAGCTTTACAAAAAACCACAGGCCAGAGAGAGGACAGAAGCCTGGAGAAGCCAAGGACAATTGGGTAAATATCCTTAATCTTTCGCAGCTGCTGGTCACTCAGCAAACAGGAACACCTGACTCATCTGGCTGCACAAATAAGGACAGGGCAGACTGGGATATGGGCAGCACCTGGGAGCAGCTCTAGGGAGGCAGAAGCTCCCAGGCCCCAAGGCTGGTGGGAGTCAGGCAAGAGCTGTTAGGGTAGGATGTAGCAAACAACTCCTTGGGAAACCAGGCTGCACTAATTCTCCACTTTCCATCAAGCACAGTTTCCTATGGAAACAAAGTTTATATAAGCACACTTTTCACTTGGATCCACTGGTTAATTCCAAGCACATCTGAGAGGACAGTAGATGTTTTGAAGACGGGGTGTTTATGTGTTTATTGGGAGCTGGCAGCTGGGGAACGCTGCGGGAAGGGCTGTGGCATTGGCTCAACAGTTGCCTGTTCCCCTTGGCCATCTGGGCAACTGGTGTGCACACAGCTGGAATGGGCAGGGAGGGAGGGATTGGAAGCACTGCAAAGCAGAATGGCACAGGACACAGGCAGGAGGCAAGGGTACTGACACAGAGGGTGCTGGGACCTGGTCAGAAAACAGCCGGAACAACCCTCCCTTTATCCCCATCCCAGTTACTGATGTTCCACCCGACCATTCTAGGTCAATAAAACGAGATGGAAATGTTTTAGGGAGCCTTGTTCCCCTTGGAGATGAAGCCAAAGCAGTGAGAAAATTCTGCAGTTTTCTTTCTCCACTCAACATGCTTATGTTGATCCAGCTCCTAGATAATATGGGCACCAAAAATTTACCCAGGGATCGTGCACCCATCTGACATCCAGCAGCAAGGAGCTGCTATAGGATAACACCAATTGATTTCCCCACTCCCGAGGAGAGGCAGCTGACAATGAACCAGAGGGCAGAGATCCTGGTGTCAGAACTGAGCTGACAACTTTGTGCGAGGAAACAAAATCCACCTCACCCTCCTGAGACTTTGTATCGCAAATGGAGCCGAATCCTGTTGTGACTATGTAGGTCAGACTTAAGGACACGAGGGGTGCAGGGAGTCACTTTCAAATTAAAACAAGAGACAGCATTAATGCCTGTTCTGCAGTAAGTACCAAGTGGGATCTATTCACTGCAAGACTGGAATCTACATTTTACAGTTTGCTCTGTTTGCTCAGCCCCTAAAGCACCACGGATGTTGCAGGACCAGGGCCTCACTGAGCACAAACCAAACAGCTGCAGTGCTCATGCACACCTGTATCCAGAACGGACCCAAAGAGAGATGCCCTTTAAAAAGGATTAAACCCACAGCTTTGACAACTACAGTCAGCATTTCTACGAACAACACACATCTCAGTTTTCACCACGGGACAATGACGTTTGCCAAGCAGCGGGTGGCACTCGGTGAGAGCCCACGGTGCAGAGGAGATGCTCGGAGAGGCTTCACAGCTGTGCGGGGCTCTGTCCCTGGCTCAAAGCGAGCATCCAGAAGAGGAACGAGCTGCAGGGGCGCGGATCAAAATTCACACCTGCCAGACCCGCGTCCGTGCGGCCCCCGCGGAGCTCGGGCAGAGCCGGGGGTGCCCGTGAGCTGACCCGAACCTGCCAGGGAGGGCACTGAGGGGCTGGAGCGGGTCCAGAGGAGGGGACGGAGCTGGGAAGGGTCTGGAGCAGCAGGAGTGGCTGAGGGAGCCGGGGGGGCTCAGCCTGGAGAAAAGGAGGCTCAGGGGGGACCTTCTGGCTCTGCAACTCCCTGACAGGAGGGTGGAGCCAGGGGGGCTCTGCTCCCAGGGAACAAGGGGTAGGACAAGAGGACAGAGCCTCAACCTGCCCAGGGGAGGTTCAGGTTGGACACCACTAAGAATTTCTCCACTGAAAGCCTGGTCAGACACTGGAAGGGACTGCCCAGAAAGGCGACGGAGTCGCCGTCCCCGAGGTGTTTAAGGAAAGACTGGACGTGGCACTGAGTGCCACGGTCCGGTTGACAAGGTGGGGGTCGGTCATGGGTCGGGCTGGATGATGTCGGCACAGTTTTCCAACCTCGCTGATCCTGTGACTCCACACCCGCCGGTCCGGCCGCAGGGCCCTCAGGGGCCGCGCCGGGGCCCCTCGGGGCGCAGCCTCCCCCTTCGCTCCCGCCGCCAGGCGCGGGCGGCCCCGCCGCCCCCCGTGCCCGGCCCGCCGCGGCCCCGCCGGCCGTCCCCGCCT
>NW_020897761.1:1415934-1549430 GCF_003984885.1 Neopelma chrysocephalum | reverse complement strand
GCCCAGCGCCGCGCGCCCGCCCCACGGCCAATGGGCGCCCGCCCCGCCCGCCGCGCGCCGCCCGCCCGCCAATCAGCCGCCGGCCGGGGGGACGCGGCTGGGCGGCTCCAATAGGAGCGGCGGGGGGGGGGCGCCCGCCAATGGGGCGGCAGCGCCGTTAACCCCGGAGCTGCCGGGCCGGTCCCGCTCCTCGGCTGAGGGAGAGGATCGCGGGAAACAAGGGGGAAAACAAGGGAATTGGCGTTTTTAATACACGTATTTCCAATTTATATTGAAAATAATTGGCTCTGGCTGCGCGGGAGCAGAGACTGGGGCAACGGGTCCTGTGACAACACACACCACTGTCAGAGGCACTTGGCTCACTTGGCTGCCCTGAATTTGGAATTATAGCATTATGATTAAGAATTATAACCTTATTATGCAGTATTATTTTATATAGAGAGAGTAGTAGTATACAGTCCTGTTATACTACATATTATGACACTATTCTGTCCTAACCAATACACCTCCTTTTAAAAATCTCCCATCAATAAATGGGTTGGATGCCCTGCATCCATAACATCAATAGTTTGTCTGTGTTATGCATCTATAACATCAATAGATTTCTATCTATCTGCCCACGTGCTATCGCATATAATACATTAATTTAAATTTATTTTCCTGCGTTCACACGCTCCTAATGTAAAACAATGCTCCAGTGCTGATTTAATTTCGCAGGCATCGCTGGAAGTTTGGCAGGGGAGGCGCAGCTGGTGCAGCGCCAGCCGGGCTCAGCAGGAGACACCACCCAGCAGCACAGAAATGTGCTCACACCAACACTACAGCGAGAAAGGCGGCGGAGCAGGGGCTGGCGAGGCTCGGGTGTTCCAGTCCCCGCACACAGCCACCACAACTACAGCCCATGCATCCCCTCCCTCCACAGCTCCCGGCTATCCAGAACGTTTTCTCCATTGTTTCTGCTCCACTTGCTGTTCCCGATCTTTTTTTTTTTTTTTGGTGCCTTTTCACAGAATCACAGAATCAATTCTGTTGGAAAAGACCTCTGAGATCATTGAGCCCAACATAATTGACTGCAGTATCTTGGGCTACTTTAAGACTGAAACAAATACTGCATTTGCAGACTGGTGTGCCTGAAGCAGACAAGGAATATATTTCTTTCATGGAATTTTCCCCTGCCCTCGTCCATTTTTAAGACTCAGACTGAAAACTCTTAATGGGACTTTTTAAAACCCCTGTGAATAAAATAAATATCATACCTAGTGCTTTATGACTTCCTGCTCCGAGCTTCCAAGCGCCACAAGCAAACATCTTCACAGACATCCACACACGGGATACTGCTCTTGTGCAATGTTATTACTGCAGGGATAGATGCTTAAATATATATATATATATATATATATATATAAATAGCACAGTTTCATTGTTATGGACTACACCCCCGCTAACTCCTCACCCCATTAAAGTTTTAAACCTAACTACAATTATGGTTTTCATTATTAATCAGCATGTTAATATTTAAGTGCCAAGGAATTGTCTACAACTACAGAAGCATTAAGAGCTGGAAGTGGCCAAGTTATTTAGGTTATGGACAAGCCATGGAGCTGGGGATGGAGGATGGCAGAGGGACCAGGAGGAGACAGGGCAGTCATGATGGGCCATCACCTCCTGAAGCTGACAGGCAGAAGAGCTCTGTTATCCCTTGCCAAGGAGACAGCAGACTACAGGGAGATCAACAGAAAGAGCTGATGGGTCTGGGACTGCCTACAAATATCTGTAGGTCGTGGGAACAAGGACAGTCTCAGGCTGGAGAACAAGGTCTGACTGGGGTAGAACAGCAGTCAAAGGGCCGTCTCAAAGCTGGGGCTGGTGTGGGAAGGAGGCCAGAGAGGCTGTTAAATAATTCTATCTGCTCCAGGAAAACCTCTGAGTGCTCAGGAGGAGAAAGCTTTAAATCAACATACACACTGTCACCAGATGCTGCACGGATCTTTCTATTCAAAGAGGTGTGTGATCCTGACAACAGACTGAGATCAGATTTACATAACACAAAAAAATTCCTGAGTCAAGGACACCACTCAGACCCAGCAGAGCACGTTAAACATCGCTTTGCAGAAAGTATCTGTATAAAATCAACCCATGTGTCAGTGGAAACAACAAGCTGAAATTACAGAAATTATATCAGACAGGCTGATGCTGAGGTCAAGTGTCAAGCACAGACTCTTTGATGGAAACTCTTCAACTAAACAGGTGCCACCCCCAGCTCTCTATTCCTCCTTGCTAGACAGTGGTGAGAAGGTATCAATGCCTTGAATTCCTGATGAAGAGGAGTTCTGGGATATTGTGAAACAGGAACGATGAAAGAACATAAGAGATGAGACAGAGATTAGGGAAGGACAGGGCAGGTGAGTTGAGGAGAATTCTTTTCACCAGGCTTGGCTGCATCCCATCACATCACAGTGGTGGATAACACAACTTGGGGGCCACCCTCCCCATGCCTTCCTTGTGGTGTGACCTTGAGGCAAGAGGAAGAGCCACAAGGTCATTGTTTAGTGGCAAGATGCCACAAGAAAGTGACTACAAAGTGGCAAAGGGGTCCCTCAGTATATGGTCAAAAAGGCCAGAACCTCAGTACAGGGATCAGATGGATGGGATCCAGGCTTTGGACAAGGTGTAAAGCCTGCAGGAGTCTCCCAAGCAAGCACAAAAAGCAAGGGTGGTATGTGATGACTCAGTCAAGGTGACAAGGCTTGCTGGCCCCTAAGGAGCAGACAGGCCAGGCAGGGCTTGCTCCTCTCTCCTGACTCTGTCCAGAGGGAAGGACAGCAACAAACCTCTTTTTCCAGATGCAGCCTGAGATACTGCACCCTCCAGCTGCTGGTCACCGTGGGCAGATAAAGTCATCAGCACTGCTGAGAAGTTCTGCCTCATGATTCCATATCCTGCTTCAGGGAAACCTCAACAGGGTTTGTATAGGTGCTCTGAGCTACCTGGGTGATTTTGCCCAAAGCAGATATGGAAATGCACACCCCAACTGCTCCCCAGACAATGCTGGATACAGGAGCTACAATAAGAAACTACATGTGTCAGTGTTTTAATAGAGCACCACACCCTGAAGCATGAAGTTAAAGCAGTTATGCAAGAGATTAAAAATCTTTTTATAGTACTGTCAGGCTTATTTACAAAGTTGTAAGCATATAATTAAATATTTGGGATTTTTTTTTCCTCCAAAGCTGTGTGTAACTGGAAAGACAAAAACATACATTTAACATTTAAACTTCCTTAATTGCTTTTAAATGTCACCGCAAATTAAACAGTGTTTAATTGCAGTCTAATTGACAGCAGCACGAAGACATCACCTCTCCACCTGAGCACAGAGGCTGGAAGGGAACAGCAGTACACATTTCCATTGCACAAGCTGGTTTTATACTCCCTGCCTCCCCACCAGCACCTCTGTGTACCTTTGATGGCCCTGTGCCTGCTCCTCCCTGTTTTCCTGCATGAGAGATGATGAATCCCAACTTCATTCCCTTGTAGAGTCGCCACCAGCTCACTACACACAAAACCTCCTCATGGACAGGGGGAAGAGTCCTGGTGCCTTGGAAGAAGAAAACAAAAAACAGTTAAAGTCCAGATGTTTGCTGGGGTCCCATGGAGCAAAACTGTGACTTTCTGCATGCTTCCCCCAGAGGCTGTGCCAGAAGAAGATGGAGAAATCGGGGATCATTAACATCTCCTCAGAGCTGCACACACTGAAAACCTGACAAGGGCACTGGAGTGGCCATTCCAAATCCACTGAAAGATTAAAAAAAAAAGTCTATATTTTTTTAAGTACAGAATAATTTTAAGTGAAACTGCAAATCTAGTTTGGTCATTTGATGAAGCATTGGTGACCAAAATCAAATTTTGGAAGGTAAAATCTGGTGTCCCTGCCCATAGCAAAGAGATTGGAACTAGAGGATCCTTAAGGTCCTTTTCCAACCGAAACCATTCTGTGATTCTGTGAATAAAAGCAGGGTGCATTGTTCCAAGCCTTGGGAAAAAGAAAGGGATGAGAGGGGCTGCCTCGCTTGGACAACAAACTCCACAGAGCCCGATGGTGCCAAGGGAAAGGGGCAAAACCTACAGTACCAAGATCTTCCCTTTCTCACTAGAAATAACAGAAGTGTCAGAGATATTGGATTAAAGCAGTTCTCAAGCTTCTCATAACAAGTCAAGCCTGTTCAACTGAGAGGCTGAAACAAGTCACTGTGCCATGACAACACACCAGCCAAGGTTCTGTGTACCTTCCTTCTCCTCCTGTGTGTAGCAGCCCAAAATAATTCCAGATATTTAGATCATAACTAGCTGACTTTAGAGCAAACTGAGGAAGTTGTGCAGAGGCTCTCATGGTTCTCCCTGTCACCTTCTCAGGCTGTCAGCTGATCACACGGATGATTTTTTTATCTGCGTGACCTTTATCAGATTCCCGGTGTGAAAGTCCTTCCTCCTTCCCGTGAGTCTTTTGAAAGCTCAGTTGTTTGGAGAGAGGTCAGACCAAGGATCCCAAACACAGCCTTGAGAACTGACCTGGGGAACTTTTAAGTCATTTAATCTTGACCCCAACTTGGCTGCTGACACAACAGCTACAGTTCCAGGGTCGAATGAGAATTGCTTTCATGAAAAAGGCTTCTAATTCGTCTCCTGGTGGGACAGGACATCGCTCAAACTTACCCAACCTTTATTTGAAAGGAGTGATTGATGCTGAGTGTCCTCCACAGGTACCAGCTGACCCTTACAGAAACTCCTCATGATGGTTTTCCTTCATGGCTGCAGGCAACTGCTGCAGTGTGCAGGGTGAATTTCTCTTTCATTCAGAAGAAGGCTGTAGTGCTGTTCAATGGCAGTAAATTCAGGAGAGAACCCAAAGGAAATAACCCTCTGTGAACAGCAGTCCTCGGGACCTAAGTCAGCTTTGCAGAGGGTCAGCCCCATGTTACCCCATCCACAGCTGGCAAAACTGTGGACTTTGCATCCAGAGCACAACCAGAAGAAGTTTTAGGGGTTTAGGGACAGGGAGAGAGCACGCCCAACCTTTTTGGGGCTAAGCTGTTCACATGTTGAGTCTAATCCTATTCCCACGAACGTTTCCTGTCTTGGAAGCTGGACCTGTCCACAAGAATTTTTTAAGTGTCTATAAATACTTTTCATCTCAAAGGTTTTTATGAACATGCACGCTGGGGCTGTGCAGAAATCCCTTCCTTGATCACTGGGATCGGGCTCACGCCTGAAAACCAAGCGGCTGCTTGGCCAGGTCACTGCTCCCCGTGCAGCAGCTTTGCACAGCACATCTAATACTGATCTCAGCAGAGATGAAAGCACAGAGCTCGAGGGAGGGTTCACATGGCAAGTTAGTGAAGTAAAACCATGCTGCAATTTGGCCACAGCCCTGAAATTACCTATTATTTAGAGAAGCCAGATGGGATCTTTATAGCCGTCGATACAGTGGAGCTCAAACTTCTTCCAGGAGGGAAGTCATCTCCAAAGATGGAGTGAGGGTCTAGCACTGAGGCTGATCAACCAACATCATTCCTTCAAGTAGGAAAATGATTCCTGAACTGTAAGACTAACTGTATCCAACCTTGCTCACCCACAAAGATCAACAACTCCAGCTCTAGCGAACTGAGTTTATGGGACAATGCATTTCTACTGCATATTCTGTCTCTGCTCAGCCCAGTTTGTCTCAGTTTCCCCTTCTGCAGACAATGTAAACATCAGAGAATTGAACACCTTATCAGCCTTGGATGAATTTAATTAGACCAGGTAGTTCCTGAGGTGAATAGTGCACTTGCAGCACTCGGGTGTTTCAGACAGAGGATGAGAAACGTGAGAGCTCCCAGACTGCCACCACCTCCCCTGCAATGCCTGGCTGCACTCAGGTCACCAGGAGCCTCCTCCATAACCATCCTCTTCTTTCTGATCTTCAGTCCTGGGATAAAGGATAAAGGGGATCCTGTGCTCAAAGGGAAAATGATCCCTTTTCAACTGGGATGCCCTCTGCCCAGAGTCAGCACAAGCACAGGAAGGTATGAGGACACACTCCCAAGAGCCAGACCATCATCTCAGTGACTTGCAGCAAGAACAAACGCTAAGTTGCTGCTCTGAATATTCAAAACACACATTTACCATTAAGCCTTTTAGCTCTTGCATTTTTAAACAACAGTCCAGAGTGGGAAGGGAATGATTAGCATCCTGACTTCACCTCGACACGGAGCAGCTCCCTCCAATGCTTCCAGCTGAGCAGAAGAAAGTCCTTAGGAAAACTCAACCCACTGCAGGCACGTTCTTCAGATCTTGTAGAATATTCCTCATCATCCTCTTTTTGGCAAATGAGCTTTTGTGCCTTTAGGTACACGATTAAGAAACAAAAATCATTTATATATTTTCTATTAAAAATATTTTTTTTTAATCTTAGAAGATAGCAAAACTTTCACTGGAAAAAATTGAAGCTGTCTCTAAAAGAGGACATGAAGGAATATAATTAACAGCCTGTAATATCAGGAACAAGGCTCAGCAAGCCCTGCAGAAGGTCCCTCCACACATCTCCACAGGGTGTCAGTGTTATTTCAAATTTGGGTCATTTAATGCTGGCATCAGACTAATTTTCTCACCACATTATTTTTATGAGTCTGCTCCTCAGAGAGCTGCTGCCACCACAGGCTGCTTGTTACAGAGCTCCCCCTTTCCTCCCATATTTTTCATTCAAATTAAATTAAAACCATTTAATTAAAATGAAATTTCTTAAAATTGGGAGACAAACACACGGTCATGGTGGTCTGGGGACAACGGGAGATTTCAGAGGGATCTGCAACGGGGTTGATGTTCACCACTACAAATCTGCTACCAGTTTGCTGGTGGGATTCCCAGTTGCTGCAGGACAATGGTCTTCCAGCAGATGATCCAGAACCCTTTCACATGCACCTACCCAGGGCTGTACCTCCTTTCCCTGACAGGTACGTGGCCACCACGAGCATCCCTGGCACGACCCATTCTGTGTTTTACAGCCTTTTGAGAGCTGACTCCGAGGCAGAACAAAGCTGTTTAAGTTGACCCTTGCCAAAAATTATTTTCCAGACACGTTACTAACCTGGCTGTGCTGAAACAAGGTCCCACTGTACTCTGGCAGCTGTGGCAGATGTGTGGTGTGACACACAATATCCCCTCCGGGTGACCGCCCAGGCCAGCTCCAGTTCTTTGCAGGGCTCTGCTGGGATGCCCTCAGTTCCAAGGTCCCCCTTCCCAGCAGCTTTCTTCAACTTCCACTGGTCCAGCCTGCCTTCTACAATACTCACATAACAGCTCCCCTTCTAACCTGTAATTATGAGAGAGTTACTGGAGGCACAGATGGCTGGATGTCTAACAGGGATGAATCCTGGCTCAGGAAGTTTCTGCAATTACTAACTACTCAGCATTTCAGTCAGCATATTATTCAAAAATGTGCTATTTCTTATCAATATTAAGGACATCATCCCAAAGAGCTTCTGCTGAAAGCAATACTCAAGAACGTGCCTGGAAAATGACAGACAGCATATTGTGTGTTAGCCCTGCAGAGGACACGTTCTGCCTCAGATATCAGACAGCAGTTTGACAAACAGGGGTGTTTTTCAGCAGAACCATCAATTTAAGTTGCCCCTGCCATGCTCCTTGCTATTTATCCTCCCATCCCTCTGCCAGCCCTGCAGTTGTGCCAATACCATGGCAATAAGCTGAATAGCAGAACTGACTTAAAATAAAAATAATCTGGCACCAAAGTCAGTCAGTATATATTTAATGCAGATTAATTATCCCATCTAATTTACCAACTGACTGCACAGTAGCTGTGCCACCAGGATAAATATGGGAGGAGTGGTGGGTGGGAAGGAGGTGCTGGACACTCAAATTAGCACAGTCAATAACAGCGATGCTCAGTCTGTGCCCCTGGAGTTTGACTTGCATTAGAATAACAAGAAGATGAAAGCCCAGATCTCCAAAAATACCCTGGAGTCCAATTTTCCATAGATCACAGAATGGTTTGGATTGGAAGGGACCTTGAAGATCATCTCATTCCAACCCCCTGCCACGGGCAGGGACACCTTCTACTATCCCAGGTTCCTCCAAGCCCCGTCCAGCCTGGCCTTGAACACTTCCAGGGATGGGGCAGCCACAGCTTCTCTGGGCAACCTGTGCCAGGGCCTCACCATCCTGACAGGGAAGATTTTCCTCCTAGATTTCAGGAGTTTCATGTTCCTCTTAGATTAGCAAAGAAGGGCAACAAACAGCCCATGTCCAGAGAAGGACAGCAGAGCTGGGGAAGGGTCTGGAGCACAAGCCTGATGAGGAGCAGCTGAGGGAGCTGGGGGGGCTCAGCCTGGAGAAAAGGTGGCTCGGGGGGACTTTATCACTCTCTACAAGTCCCTGAGAGGAGGTTTTAGCCATTTGCAGGTCAGGCTCTTTTCCCAGGTAACAAGTGACAGGATGAGAGGAAATGGCCTCAAGTTGTGCCAGGGGAGGTTTAGACTGGGTATTAGGAAAAATTTCTTCATGGAAAGGGTTATCAAGCACTGGAATGGGCTGACCAGGAAAGTGGTGGAATCGCCATCCCTGGAAGAGTTCAAAAAACCTCTGGATGTGGCACTTGAGGACACAGTTTAGAGCTGAACATGGTGGCAGTGCTGGGTTGATGATTGGACTTGATGATCTTAAGAGGTCTTTTCCAACCTTAACGATTCAATATTTTAAAACAGCTGGTTCTTTCTGCTTTCCCCTTCCACAGCAGGGCAGGGCACCAGGCAGGGGAGCAGCCTCACAGCAAGCCCAGCTCCTGCTCGAAGCTACCTGGTGGTCTGCAGAACATAAAAATATTTTGGAACAGCTGCACTACATGATGGCAGAGAAGGAATATTGACTGGGACCGCTGCGGCCGTTTCTTAAGTCTTTAAAAATGAAACATCATGGCAGCTATTTAGTATGGGTTTTGAAAATTCAAATATTGACAGAAGGAAATTTTCCAAAGGATGCCAGCAGCTTTTGCAGCAACCCCAGTAGTAGAAACACTGCGGTGTCAGATGTGGGCTGCAGCACAGACCAAACCCACACGCTCCACACAGGCAGGAGAACTTCCAGCTGAGCACAGCAGCACTTTGCCCTCCCCAAGATGTTTGACTGTGCACTGGAGCTGGGGTGGCGAGGGCTGGAGGGTGGAAGGGAGAGGCTAAAATGCCCTGAGGAACTACAATCGCACTTGCCAAATTCTGCATTTTACTGGAGAAGGGAGAGAGTGACTTCACTTTCTACCTCCCCTTCCCCACTTCCCCTGCCCCAAACAGACAGATGTGGCTTTGCGAGAAATTAATTACAGATGGAGGCTGAAAAAAAGGGAAAAAAGCCCCACTTTCAACCACAAGGCTTTTTCCTCTGCAGACTTGAGGATGGATGGGGCGACCTGGGAAAACTGGCAGATGGAAAACCCATTACAGATGTGAGGTTTGGAGAATAAGGCTGAGGGACAATTTGAGAGTTGTAAATTTTAACTTTGGGGGTTTAAACGCATTGCTTAGCAACACAAAACAAATAGGAAACAGGAAGCCTCACGAGAGAGACGCTTAAATATTTTAGAATCCCTATTTGAGGTGAAGACTGCATTGCCAGAGACCTGAAGGGCTGCTATTCTCAGCAGCTACAGTCAAGTCAGAAGGAAAATGAGGACTGTAATCTCATTTCCACACACAGAGGCATTTAACTTATTCTGGTCGAGAAAAATAGTTATTTATTTGTTCCCATTCCTGTTTTGCAGGATCAGAATACATGGTGCATTTTTAAGTATTTTTCTACCCAAGAAACAGTCTCGTAATGTCTTCAAATACATGCAGGGAAGCTGCTTTACTGGGCATGTATATATTGTGTATGATCATTGCTACCATATGTCTGACCCTTGCTACATGGTCCAATGCCTTTTTATGCTGCTGCATAAATCATCTCCTAAAATTCCTGACATCTCGAAGGATGGCAGGGGCCTCCATCTCCAGGGAGAGGAGGAGAAGGGTGAAAAAGAACAGATTGCCTGGAAACAAATGCTGAATGCTTTACGCTATTTCCTCGCCATGAAGAGAAAAGGGACCTTCCAGCTTCGGAAGGTCAAATATTGCAGTTTTGGTTTTTTGTTTTTTGGGGTTTTTTTATCCACTGAAACACTAGAAATGCAAAGTAAAGCAAAGCGTGAAGCTTCTGAACGAGCCTGTGGCCAAAGCCTCACCTTCTGCAGCAAAACATGAAGGGAACTCATTAAATATTAAAAAAGAAATTCCCAAGAAACCAAAACTCCTTTCAAAAATTCTGTTCTTCTAAGAATCTGTACAAGAAGTTCTTCAAATACATACCTATAGTGACACATTTATATTAAAAAGAAAAAGAAGCATCAAGTGGTTCTTTGCCTTATTTTGGGATATTAGCCCACAGTATTACCTCTGGGATGTGTTGAACTGGTAGGAGCATGCTCTGATCCTCTCCTGAACATGACATCATCCTGTTGCTTTCATGAAGGAGGTCCACATTAGTGGAGTTCAGAAATAACCCAGACATTCCCACTTGGTTTTGCTGCTTGAGCTAAAAGGGATACACCAGGCCCAGAGTTTTGGGTTTTTTTCCTTTTCTTTTTTTTTTCCCTATATGAAAAAAGCCAAGCACACAAGCCCAACCATAAATAACCTGGAATAACTAATGCGTGCAAGAGTTAAAATCAGTAGGAAAGCTCCTTGGCAGCTTAGAACTCCAGGCCAATAAAACCAGCTGTTCATACATATACACTTAACCCTTCAAAATCAATGGGGGAAAAAAAAAGCATAATGGACACATCTTGCTTAATCTAATGGCCAGAAATATGGAAAGCAAAGAGTACTTAGAGAAAAGGCATTCTGACATAGAATCCCAGAATGGTTTGGGTTGGAAGGGGCCTTAAAGCTCACCTGGTTCCGACCTCGCTGCCATGGGCAGGGAAACCTTCCACTAGCCCAGGTTGCTCCAAGCCCCATCCAGCCTGGCCTTGGACACTTCCAGGGATGGGGCAGCCACAGCTTCTCCAGGCAACCTGTGCCAGGGCCTCCCCACCCTCACAGGGAAGGATTTCTTCCTAATATCCAATACCCTCTCTCAGTGTGAACCCACTCCCCCTTGTCCTGTCACACATAATTCTTCTGAGGAGTGCACTCGGCTTTGCTGCTCAAAAAAGGTGAAGTATCAACATACAGGACACCTGAAGCTGAAAATGGGACAAACATCAACACATTTTGAAAATCTTATCAGAATATTACAGGGCAGGGCTACTTGTAAAGATGAAGGAAGTATTTCCCTACAGATCCTCAGCAGTTTTATAAGTAGCACTACATCAGCTGAAACTACCAGATGTGAATGCCATGGACAAGACCCAAACGTCCAGCTATAACTGTGGTTCATCTCCTGGCATTAGGAGATATTTAAAATCCAACTAAATACCATTTTGTGGGTGTGCTACAAAGACAGTGTAAATCAGCAGACAGTGGCTGCTGCTCTGTGTCTGTACCTGCCTGAAAGCCAACACTGAGCCGTGCCTGGAAGAAAGGCTTTTGGGAATCGGCTTCATCTTGGTCCAGAGGAGTCATGTACGAAGATCTTCTACAGGAAAGATTTCAGAGAGATACTTTTAGCTTGGTCTGGGACAGGAGCAGACACCACAAGCAGGCTGATGGTAGAAACACTGTGTTGTGGGTACATGTGCTCGTGTTCCCTTTTCTCACATCCCTGTCCAAACCCATGCTGCAGGACTATCAAGACTTCTTCCCTCCACTGTCCTTGCATGACTCTTTTTTTTTCCCCTTTGCACATCTAATGAGCGAAGGGGCATATTTCCAGTCCCTGAATCAAATACTAGGTTATTAAATCACCCACATATCTCATTTACCAGACTGAATTTGAGAAAATACCTACTGCAAAAGTCCCTTGATAGACCAGCACCAGAAGATGACCTTAAAAAAGGTCCCAGCAGCTCCCACAAGTTTGTCTTTTACAATCAGTTAAAACTATTTGACAAGGTAATAAATACATGCCAGAAACTGATGGTCTCATAAAAGCACAGACTCCTCTTTGCTGCTGGTAACACCACTAACCTGGGGTAACACTGGCTGGAAAGTTTTACAAAATTGCCTCAGAGAGCCAGGGGTCCAGTTTTTTTGAGTTTAAAAAGACAAGGAAGCCTGGCATGTTACACTGTAAAAAAAGTCTGTATCATTTCCTTTTTTCTCCTCTCTCCAAAATTCTCATGGGTCTTCACTGCACAATGCAAGAAAGCAAAATAAAACACTAACTCATTCTTCCAGTTGCTTTTTCTTGAGATGAAGCTTCTTTTTCCATCACGTTCCTGTCACAGACACGTTGTGAGGCAGGTCTGCTGCAGCACTGCTGCCCAGCCTGGCTTGCATTTTTTTAGGAAGAGGGGGCTATAGAAAAGGCACAGTGAGAAGTGAGCCTCATTCTGTAGGATTTTTTATCCTGGATAAAGGCAGGAATTCCTACCAAACCCCACGCACTCGTGGCCAGAGGCATCTCCCCAGCCAACGATGTGACACCAGGTCACTTGACGCAGGGAGCTCAACAAAGGGAAAAAACCCTCAGAGTGGGTTTGAGTGAAAACAGGCTGCTAAAAGTTGCACTCGAATTAAAGAGCATTATAGTGTGGAAACTGAAACCTCATCAGATATTCCACTGGAAAACAGAAGGAGCAGCTTCTCCAAGTGTGAGACAGAGCTGCTGCTGCTCTTGGAGAGCGAGAGGGAGCAGGCAGCCAAGGGGCTGGACAGGCTGAACAAGCCTCACTTTTCTGGATGCTGCTGAAACTTGCCACTGTTGGTGAAACCCTGGCTTTGACATGAGCTTCAGGCAGAGGAGATAGATGTGGGCAGGAGAGATGATGGGGAAAAGGAGCACGGAGAGAGATAGGGAGGGAAAGGGGCTGCTCTGTTCCCAAACCCCTGCCTGCCCCATCTCTCCTGAAAAGGCCCCTTCAGCCAGGCCTATCTGTCAGCCTCCGACCTGCCTTTCAACATTATGATGCTCTTTGATTTTATTCATTCCTGCTGGAGGTTTTTGCTTAAATATAAACAGCAGAGGATTTCAGCCGGAATTAAAAAAATACAAATAAAAGAAATACGAAATTCCCCAAACCTCCAGGCACATTTTAAAACACATTAAAAAAGACACAACAGTACCAGCTTCATACATACCACAGCTGCAGTGATTCGGAGCAAAAGTAAGGAAGGCTGAATGTGCTACTGTTTTGTTCTAAAAAATGGACTTCACACCCAGGTGGGAGATCTCTACAAGAGCAAAACCTGAAGGAGAGAGTGAGAAATTCAGTGATTCCCACCTTTCCCACCTTGATATTTCTGCTTCTCCACGTGCTGGGCAGGCTGGACTCCGGGAGAGCAGAGGCTTTTGTGAGGTCCCCAGGACTCTGGGAAACACAGGCAGCTTTACACCAGGATTTACAACCAGTAGGTAAAGAACAACTCCAAAGGTGTTTTATTACTTGTGATGAGGGACTATCAAAGAAGCCACAGGCTACTTTGCCAACTGTTTGGTGTTATTTCTTTAGTTCTCAATGGCAGTGCTCTTGGCTATTGCTCTATTTTTCTTTCCCCTCCCACTCGCTTATCTTTCATCTTCCAGCCTCCAACATTAACTCAATTACAATGCACCGTATGTTGGAAATTAATCCACACAGATGCTGAAGAAATTCAGCTGTTAAAAAAAAAAAAAAAGAAAAAAAGAAAAGCAAAAATGCAGCAGCTCCAGCTCCTGAAACACAGAGGCCAGGATGCTACTCCAGCACTTTACCACAACATTGGTTGTGCAAACAGAAAATGAGTACTTGAGTTCTCCTAAATGAGTTACCAGCAAAGGCAGAGGCTCTTTTGCACAGATTTTGCCATCCCTATTTTCTGGTTTGAAACACAGCCAAAGGATGAACAGCTTTTCCTTCGGTAAGCACAGGGCTTTAGCATGTCCCACCTTGTGATTAGCAGCAATATCTTGGACTCTTTCGACATGAAGAATGGGACCGGACAACCAAACAGTGGAAACAATATATATTTAACATATTCTTCTGCTTTTAGCATTTTTCAAATAGTGATCAAAATACAAGCTTGACTTGCCCTTTGAGAGGTACGTGCACAGTCACTGTGAGAGACAAGGATTGGCCAGATTAAGAAATGCAGATGAATATTGACTGACACTTGTGTGCCCTGTGTGAAAATAAAGATGCCCAAACCAGGGCAGCTATGTGTTATAGCATCAATAGAGATGGACTGGCTGCCTGTGTAACTTAAACAAAAAAGAGGAGAGAGAGGTGGTGTACCCTGTTAATCTATGGCAGAGGATTCAGAAGCAAATAACATCTATTAATCTTTTCTAGCTTGTGTGTACAGATGTTTTACTTTTTGCAACACTACTTCAGGTTCAACCCAGATGGTGTAAATCAAGCTGTAATGCTCATTAAATGCATTTTCAAAAAAAGCATTTCTATTCCGTCCCTTCAGCATTCCAAGCAGTTCAGCAGGGCAGAGCACCCACCCTGAGCAGGGATTGCAGATGGCACACTCCATGCTGGGAGGAAACACAGTCCCAGCAGTGGATCTCTGCAAATGGCTCCTCCAGCAAAGACAGAATGCCAGACCAGTGTCTCTCTGAAACAGGAGGCATTGGTATATGCAAAATGCACCCAATTTCTGAGCTTACAAGAGCTACAAGTATTGGACCATGTATGTATATCTTTTTAGAAACAAATACAATTTCTTTCTCTCAATTAAAAGTTACAAAGCATTTTGGATACCAAAACTGAATTTTAAAAGTACTAACCTTTTTTTTTTCAGTAAATTCTACTTTCACCAAGAATCCCTATAAAATTGCCTGTACATCTTCTCCACAGGTTACACTGTTTGTAGTGACCATTCAATTCTACACAGACCACTATGTAAATGACCAGTTAAGCCCAAGCAAACATCCATCTTGTTTTTCCAATCCCACCATTACTTTTGTATTTACTCCCCTTTATCTTCTGTTTTGCAATGCCTTTTCTTGGTCTTACAACCACATTAACTTGCTACTACAATCTTTTCTACTCCCAAATTGTTTAAAAGAAAGACCTATGTTTTTACTACATAAAATGTGAAAAAACCCCAAAAGATAGAAAACTGCACTCCAGTGTAAATCATGATGGGACACTGATAATAAACGAACCATATTCATGCCAGATAAAGCAACAAATTCTCATTTAACACACCAAATAATTTATCCTCAGCCAGAAAGACACTCAGTCAGACATTCAAACAGCCGTCTTTGTACACACAGAGAAGCTGCCAAGTCTCCATACTTGAATGATCTCACAGACTCTGGAAAAAAAAAAAAAGAAAACCAAAACATTTTACCCTACTAGCTGAATACACAGGGCAGAAAAGGATTGACTTGAAAGCATTTAAGTGGTTTGAGTCCTAGTACAGATCTGCAGACAAGTGTGGGGAAACAAAGTCACAGAAAAAAAACAGACCCAAGCAAAACCTCCTTTAAGTTTTCTGGCCTGTAAGAGTGCTGCCAATGAAGAACAAACACCCATAAATATTTACTGCTGTTGTCTCCCCTACTCACACCAAGCATAATTCATACTCATTTCTCAAACAAGGAAAATGAAACTACTTATAAGAGCACGTAGTGATAGGACAAGGGGCTTCCCATGGACAGAGGGCAGGGTTAGATGGGATATTAGGGAGAAATTCTTCCCTGGGAGGGTGGGGAGGCCCTGGCACAGGTTGCCCAGAGAAGTTGTGGCTGCTCCACCCCTGGAAGTGTCCAAGGCCAGGTTGGACAGGGCTTGGAGCAACCTGGGCTAGTGGAAGGTGTTCCTGCCCAGGGCAGGGGGGTGGAATGAGATGAGCTTTAAGGTCCCTTCCAACCCCAACCATTCATGAAAAGGTTTGCAGCAAATGATAACCAAGGTTGGAGAAGTTAAAGTGTAAAGGCAGTAAAGTTTCCCTCTGAATCCTCAGAAAAAGGTGATCAGTTTTCACCTACGATGCCTTCCCCTTTTGGTGTGAGGCACTGCTGAGTTAGAAGGGGAAGGAAAATGGAGGACAACATGGATATAAGCAAATAAGAGGACAGTGATCCATGTGCTGCTACCTAGGAGAAATATCTGTGTGCAACCCTGTTGGCTTGGGCTTAGTGCTGAGCACAGATAGTTACTGAGCTCAGCTTGGTTCCCAGCTGTGTACACTGGACCTGATCCTCCACTTGGGAAAATTTCCACAGCTCGACCAGGCTGTGAACGATGACAATTTTAGCAGCTGGACACTGGCTACATTCGGGGTCTCCAAAGACACTGTGGTGCCTTTCGTTGTGCCCACGTGAAACCAGCTCTGAAAGAGCCCTCGAGGTCCATCCCACCCTGCTCAGATGAGACATGGGCACACAGACATCTCAGGATTAAACAGCAGCTGATAGATTTGGATTTCAGCTGTGCCAGTTGCTAGGTCAGGATGGGCTGAACTTCCAAATGTGCCACGTACTCAAACTCCCACTTGACAAGAGGGACTCAAACAGTCCATTGTAGCACCGAAAATCATGTCTCTGCAAGTGTTAAGCCAGGCACCAAATATGCATAACTAACTAATCTTAAAATAAATCCCAAAACCACACAGGCATAAGTCACTTGCTTTGTCTCACATAGTGAATAAACTGCACAACATGGACAAATAGCAGGGAGCGTTATGGAGAGATAATGTGAATTTTCTTGAAGCCTTACATCCTCTTAACTACAATTTAACTTAATATCTCCCCATACTGCTTTTCATAGACTAGGAAAGCGACATCAGATGCGAGAATCAGCTCTGTCTCAGCATCCCTCACCCCATCCAGCCTCTCCATGCAGCAAGGCCTCTGGCATTCCACAACATTCCCCCACACAGCTGGAATGGCACCCACACTGCCGTGTTCTGCGTGTCTGGATGTGTGGGGTACAACCTCAGCCCTGTGTCTGTGTGGGAATGCCCAGCCATGCAGGATCATCCCACCCCCTGCACACCTGCAGGTACTCCACACTCAGCCCACAGCCCTGGAATCTCTCTCTCTCTCCAGTCCTCTCTGCATAAATCAAGCAGCAGGGAGGCTCAGAAACATGACGAATACGTTGGCCAGAATATCTCCTGCTGTAAAGACACAGGAGGAAGGGGGATACTAAACTAACCTTGCCTTGGATGGAAAAGCAGCTGGAATTTAATGTTCTTGGAAGCCAGCCCTGGCTGTTCAGACATGGATCTGCCAGGGAAGTCCCCAGCGGAGGCATTGCTCATTCTCCAAAACTAAAACGTCAAGAGAAAGCGCTGGAAATCATTAAGCACTCCGTTCAACATGTCTTGAACAATCTCAGGCAGGGTAGGAGGAAAAAAAAAGAGCCTCTTGACCACTAACACAACAAATTCTCAGTGTTAATATAAAACAGAGGGGGGATCGTCAGCAATCCAAAGTGGAATTTTGCTTAATTGTGTCAATCTGAAATGTTACATCAAACCAGCCTTAAAAAAATTACAAGAAGGAAAAGAAAAATAAGAAACGATAAATGAACAGAAGTGTGTTTGGCCTGGGCTTTCAGGGTCTTCACTATTACAGCCCACCCTGTGTAACTGCCCTGCACCAGCTACACTCCCCCACACGTGGCAAAGTGTGCTTGGTCACCAGGAACTCCAAGAGGGAGAGAAATGGTGATCCAAGGCAGCAAGGAAAACCTTCCCTGGAGAAGAGCTGGCATGTCCCACAGAAGCTGTGGCTCACTGGCACAAACCCCACTGGGAAGTAACGTCACTACATTCCTAGGGCTCAAATTCAAAAGAAAGGGGGTTGTTTTGCCACCTGCTGCAGAAGTGCAGCTCCAGAGAGAGCGTGACTGAGTTTTAATCCCACGCCAATTCAGACACAGACGCCAACTGGCTATCACGGAAATACATTCCTGCAGTTGGTACTTCCCAGCCCTTCCAGAGGGAGGGAAGATTTTCTTACAGATGTTCTGCTTCTCCGAGGACTTTGCTACAGTGAGGTGCCCTCTCAATCACTGACACAAGGGCAGAGTCAGTGTGGAAATACACACCACAGGCACCTCCACCTTCCACCAGAAATGTAAATAAGTCACACCCACTGAAATAACTAAAAACCCATTGGCCATTTTTGGAAGAACAGAAGGAAATTTGGTAAGTGGCAGGTTAAACTGGATAGGTGGTTTGTTTTTTTTTTTTTTGCTTGATGGCTGAAAGATCTGTACTTCCTAACAAAATCAGGTTCTGTACTTCATGAGTTGGGTAAACTGGTTGCTCAGTGTTGGCTAAACTGGTTGCTCAGTGTTGGCTGATCCAACAGGTGCCAGAAAGAATTTCTCTTTTTCTGTGTGATCCAGAAAGCACTTGGCATTCTCCTTTGGATGAAAGCTGTATCAAGGAAAACAAAAAAAATCATTACTGTGCTCAACTGAAGTGTCAATCTCTCAGGAATCAACAAGGAAAGTGCTTCACATTAGCTGAACTTGATTATTTTCTTCTAGTTAGGATCAGTAATGCTGGGAAACACAGGGAACAACGTTTTCCTGAATGGTCCTACTGAGGTCTGCTGCAGGCTGATGAGGCATTTAAGTCCCGTGGCAACAGAAAAACAGACTTTATCCTATTCCTTGAATGCCTGGAGGGGCTCTACCTAAAGGGCTGCTACAGAGCAGATGGCAGGGACAGGTTTTGGAGCAGGCTGGAAGACAACAACCAAAAGGATCCCCAAAAGCAGCCCTGAGGGTATCCTGGCACAGCTACTCGACTTCCTTGAGAGCTGGGGAAGGAAACAGGAGAAGCAGAAGCCTGAGGTACTAGAGAGGATTTCCCCAATTTGTTTATACACATGTATCAGTGGACATATTCCAGCAGAAAAGATACATATTGCTTTAAAAAAAAAAAAATCAACAAAATGAGAAACAGCCTTTGTGCATTGGGATGAGACACCTTTCCCAAACCAGGCTTCCAAGCAGAAACAAGCCAGATTTATTCCAGTATCTAGCAGCATACATTGGGTTTAAACTGACAGAATTAAAAAAAAAAACAATTAAGTTTTAGCCTCCCACATGCTGACTGGTATAGAAATTTTCATCTAAAGCAGCAGCAGATCACCAAGACAAACATATTCACAGGGATTTCTTGTCAAAAGTCACTTTAACACAAACATTTTAGTGGCAGAAAAAAAAAGCTCACTACTGACACCAGCAGAACACTATTTCCATTTAAAATGAAGAGCGTGGCAACTTCAGTTTTAATGGAAATTTAAGTGTGCTGGCACTGTCAACTAACTGTAAAGCCACTTGAAGGCTTTGTTTCATTTTTAACTTTAAAAAATAATACAGAAACAGGACATACTGTCAATACTTTTACAGATCCAATCCCACTTTCCGTGTGTGCTAATGGAAGCCTTACAGTTCTCCATTCACATGACTTCAATTTGGGTTACCACAAGAAATGTGTTATGACTTCAGGCTGATCTTTTAGGAAAAATTAAAAGAACATTTTTTCTGCAGCTTGTAATTAATTATACAAAGTCAATTGTACAAAACATCTGTTTATTCGTTGTTCTGATTAATGTTCTAATACCAACAAAGGAAGCAGAGTCCACACTTGGAGAAGCTGCATCAGTTAAACTTGTATTTTCAGAGTAGCTGAGACCCCCCCGATTTAAATCATGACAAACTCAGGCTCGGAGGCATTTGAAGCCTCAGATTCTTTGATGTTCAGATATCACAGCTTGAAAATTCTCATCTTGCAAACTCGAATTTTGACAGAAGGTGTAACCAAAGGACATTCTGGGCTACTCAGTGTAAGTGGCAGATTTCAGAGTAAAACTAGAGTCAAATCAATATTTTGTGCTGCTGACAAACTAGTACTAATATGTTGTTTTAAACAGTACCTTTAGAAGATCTATTTTCCTTCAATATTTAACAGTCTGAGACTGTTCATAAGACACCACAGCCCAGAAGAGACTTCCCACGTCACCAAGTTATGTCTCATGGCACTGCAAACAACTAAAACTAGTAGTGTAATTTCTTTCATGATCTGAATATACCCCACCAAAAAAAACCCCCCAAACATTCAGGAGTTTGTTCCCCACTGCTCCTTCGAGGAGCTGTAACAGGAACTTGCCCTCCTCAGTGGTGTGAAACCTTTTATCTGCAGTCAGATTATGCACATTTGTTCATGCAACAATATTCTCTTATTTTAGCTTTTTCTTTTCCATTTCTTGCATTCCAGGATATGGGTAAAGAGCAGCTTCAAGTTTCACAATATGGGAATAATACATTTTTTAAATAATAAAGAGAATTAGGAAGTAGATTTAAAACAGTAACATAACCTTAAAATATGAAGTGTTGTGTGCCTAAATGGCTCTTTTTAAAGAACCACGAGAAATTAAAATTCATCTAGTTACCAACATTCAAAACAGCATTGACTTAATCCAATTTGTTATTTCCTTGCCAGCAGCATATTTTTACTTTAATCTAACTGCCTATTACATTTTCATTGCATATCCTTGACACTGAAGGAACAAATGCTGGGCTGATACCATCAGAGCATTCAGTGTCATTATCTAACTAGAAATGACAGGCAGAACAATATATTAAAGAACTTGTGCTTAGCTGAAAGACTGGATGAGCTCAAGGTGAACTGGTCTGATGCATCCCAAAAGCCTCCTTTGGAAGCTTTTCCCACATGCACAGCAGGAGGAAAAAAACCCACTGTATTTGCTCGTTTACATTCAGCACTGAAAAAGCAGCACTTCAAGGATCAAACGGCAACACAAAGCACTGAGTTAGAGAAAATAATAAATGTATAAACCTTGCAGGATTTGTTACCTCCTTTTACTCTTGAAAAGGACCAGAATACGGGGGTGAATTAAGAATTTTGCATACTTCACTTTTTATGCTTTGACCTAACAAACCATTTTTCCTTACATTTACAAATAAACTATTTTACTCATATTTTCCCTGGTCACTTGTAGGCAAACAGAATGGCAAGAGGACCAAGGGGACTGGCAGAAGCCTCAGCAGGAGCAGTGGCCTCTCTCACAGCTGTCCAAATGCCTCACTAATCTTAATAAACCACTTCTTGGGAGCATGACTGATGCACAATTGGACACTCTTCAGCTCAGTAAGCTTTGTCTGGAGACTGGGGTTTTGTTGATTTTTGACATTATAAGCTTCTTTGAGCGCAAGAGATCGTTCTGTCTGCATGGAGCCCCATGAAATCCCTGGGGTTCCACATCACAGACAACCACCTACAGCCCTGGCAGTACCAGGATTTAAATGATTTAGTTTGCCCTGCATTTTTCTTGGGCTGCCTGGGACACACAGCCAGGTCACTGATGGGCTGTACCCCCCCACACCATCAGCGTCAAGAAAAATGATTTAAATCAGGATAACAGATAGAGTTTTGCCAGAAACACCGGAGCAGGTGCGCTCTGACAAGTTCTGCCTTGATTATTTTATGCATTTTTGACCCATTGCAAAGTGCACTGGATACAATCAGCAGAGCTGGCCTGCTCTCCAGCCTGGCAGTGTTACTGCTTGCTGATGTTCCAAACTGGGCAGTAAGACATGACCACACTCTTGAGGAACAGCTTCCCCTGAAACCTTATAACCATCAAGGTACTGCATTTGACAGCTCTCATTTGAACAAATGTGAACTGGCAGCACAGCAGCACAATTAATATGATTTAAACAAGATGTTGTTTAGTAAATATTCATTAGATGCCACAGTAGCAAGCATGATATGTCTACATATAATGGCCAGGAGATATTCTCAGACATCCAAATGGCCAATAGATTTATCCTGAAAGAATTTCCTTATTCCCTTTAGGTTCTCTGAAGGAACCTCACAAATGACCTAACTGTGGTCTTCTAGTACCTGAAGGGAGCCCACAAGAAAGATGGAGAGAGACTGTTTACAAGGGTCTGGAGTGACAGGACAGGAGGGAATGGCTTCAAACTGAAAGAGTAGGTTTAGACTAAATATTAGAAAAAAAACCCCTGACTGTGAGGGTGGTGAGGCCCTGGCACAGGTTGCCCAGAGAAGCTGTGGCTGCTCCATCCCTACAAGTGTCCAAGGTCAGGTTGGAGAGGGCTTGGAGCAACCTGGGCTAGTGGAAGGTGTTCTTGCCCATGGCAGGGGTTTGGAATGAGATGAGCTTTAAGGTCTCTTCCAACCCAAACCATTCTGGGATTCTATGAAATTAAATGCAAAGCTGTGAGCAATAACCCTGTGTGTCAACATCCCATGACACATTTTGACTCCTAAAAGTAAGTAATAATATACAGGTGTCTCTGACAAGATTTAAACCAAGATTTAAAAGAAAGCCTGGGGTATATTTCACACTGGCTCTATGTTGGTGTGTTCATACCACGTTGGTTCTGCTCTTTATCATCTTACATACATAGCTTCAACCTCTTCTGGAAACACTTTCACTATTAAGCCATCATCATGTTGAATGAAACTAAGAAAATGAAACTGTAAAGCTTTCAATACATAGAAGTCATTAGGAGTCAGGAGTTACTTACCTGGCTGAAAGTTCACTCACCTGCATGCTGTAGGTTTCCTCCTTCCCCTGAAGCCTCTGATACAGGTGTCAGAGACAGGGAATAAGAACAAAAGCAGCACTGGTGTAACATGATAGATTTAATACTGATGGGGAGCTGACTACTGAGGTGAGTGTGACTCAGGCTTACTAATGGCTTACTCACAGTATTTTTGGTATGTGGTGCAAATCAAAAGTTTATAAAATGCTTGCCAACACCAAACATCCCCAAATCAAGAAATTATAATGAATCACAACTATCCCATTTAGACTGGCTTGCTTTGAGTAAATCTTAGCTACATGTTTATACTCATTAAAGAGCATCCTGCTGCTTCAGCACCAGGAACTCAGGATTTGCATTTGCTGTTCCCAGTTCTGTCATAAAACACTACTGAGCTACTCACACCAGCATCAATTTGTCTCCAAGCCACTGCTGTGGGACTGCTCCTGTACGAGGCAACGGCTCCCTCTTCTCATGAGCTGTTTCTGTATTCCAGTCACTCTAAAACATTCAATCTGCAGTCAGGCAACGAGCAACAGAGGCCACTGTTTGCCCTTGGCTTGCATCTCCAACAAGCAATGAATTAGTTAAATGTTTAGCTGTATTATTTAACCTAAGAACAGCTCAGCTCCTTATCCCTCTTCCATAACGAAAGGGAAACATTTTCCTACCTGAAAAGAAAATGAGAGACAGATTAGCACATTGCTGCTGGCTGTGTTCGTGTATGAGGCCTCTCTTTAGCCTAATAAATGGCTTGGACTCATTTTGTGTTTTCCTACAGATAACCCCCCCACTTTTTAAACCTGAAAAAAACACACTTTCATGTTTCCCTTTGCAGATCTCCTTCGAGAGGCCCTTTTGAACGTTTCAGAATCACAACTACATGGTTTTATACACTAGAATTCTTCATCAGGTGCCTGACATGCTCCATCACACAACACACACCATATAAAACCCAGCTCTTTTACAGAGCAAGATAAATTTACACAGCAAAATAATTTAGTAAAGGCCAGTTTTGCACAGCAGCAACAGTCTCTTGTACCAGCCCAGGAAGATAAGCTGAAGGCTTTATTTTGGATCTGAATTTTGTCCTTAAGGACCAAATTGAACTAAAAATGAAAGAGGCAAACACCAGTGTAAAGGTAAATATTACCCATGTAAGGATGTGTGTTTCAGTAATAATGCTCAATTTAAGTGAAAAACTAATAAAAATATTACTTACAAGCTGGAAGCATGGATTCAATCTTCTGTATTCAATTTATTTGCTGTTATAAAAACCATATCTCTCCTCTGTTCTGTCAAGGCCAAAACAGTATCATCTGCTTACATTTTTTGCTACCCAACATTCTCAGTTACAAAAACTAAGCTTAATATATATAAAAAAAAGGAGGGGGAGGGGGGAAATACCATCTCCTTTCAGCTTGGTTGTTTCATATATCTGTGGTTTGGTTTCTGCTTCTCCCACAGTTAAACCCTCTCCCCTCACTGTGGTTCCTTCCTATGCAAAAAAACCCAAAACAACAAACTAAAGATGAAGTTACAAAATCAAGGCAATTTCAATTCTTTCAAATCATTCTTTCATAATCTTTTAACATTCAGTTAATGGACTCAGCATATCTCCTTGGTAAGAGACAGCAGGAAGTATAACCACAGTGAAAATCATTCCACTTGGGAAGCAAAGAGATCAGGTGCCTTTCCCCCACCTGTGTTCTCAATCTGTGGATTGGAGGCCCTCTCCTGTAAACAGCATTCTGAGAGACAGGAACATAAGAAAAGAGGCAAAAGGAGTCCTTGATGTGTTCCTTGAGTTAGGAAAAAAAAAATAAATTAAAAAAATACTCCAAAGAACTCTCGCTTCAACCACACAAAAAGAGCTTTGAAAAGGAACCAAAAAAAAGAGGGAAACAGAAATCACCAGCTAATTAATTCTGTGTTTCTTTTCACGCTATTGAGCACAAAGCGTTTCCTCAAACTCAATAATCTGGAAATAAGAAAAAGGAGGGGGTTACAAAAATCTACTTTATTCCTTCTCTCTTCGTAAATACATTTGAAACGAATTGTTCCATCACGGAGAAAAGGAGAAGGAGCCCAAGGCTCACACTCTGACAAGCATTTCACAGCCTGACCCCACAGCATCTCCCCCGAGGGCTGCACGATCCAGTTCAGTAAGGCTTCACAGAGTAACAAAGGCACAGAGAGGAGAGAAGCAACACCAAACAAAGAGCTGAGGAAATACAAGGCTTTGCATGCTATTCATTCATTCTTCATTTTCAGTTTGTCTTCCATGTAGTTGCTCCTTAAGAGCCAATCTGCCTGATCACTGCTTTCAGCAAGTTTAAATTTATCACATCTTTAAATACAGAGACAACAGAAAAGAATCTGATAAACTACCACGGAGAGAAAAACCACATCATTTAACAGAACAATCTCTGAGAGCAAACATAAATCTCTTCAATGAACTGTATTTCCCTGCTAGTTTTTGGATTTCTTTTGTACCAGCAGACAATGGTATCTTTACATGCTCCATTTCAGAGGTTCATTAAAAAAAAAGCCACTAAAATTCCAGCTGATCTCAGCACCATTCCCAAAGACAGTCAAATTCCATGTTGCAAAACCTGGTTGCAGTCTCAATGCAGATTTTCAATTGAGAAATTAAAACTTCAGACACAGGCCATCTTTTAAATCATTTATTTCAGTAGGAAAGACTTTTGAAACCTGTTCTTCAATTCATTTAAACTAGCTTATGCAAACACACGATTTTCACACGCACACACAGAATAAAGTATTAAAAAAGGTGAAGAAAAAAGCTAGAGGACAAACTGCACATCCCTCAGCAAGATCATAGTGCAATCCCTCTATCCCTAGAATGCCTCACACCAGCAGGGAACATTAAAAATGGCTTGTGTTTACTGCATGACACCCTTGATCCCCCTCCCAGTGATGGTTGGTCCTTACAGGATTATTATAAAACATATCTATGGTTTTCTGGTGCTTTTCCCACTTCAGTGCAGCAGCATTTGAATGGATACACTCCTGAACACAAGGAGCCAGAAGTGCCAGTAAACAAGGCACCCCAGAACCCTTTATTTCAACATTTAATCCATTTATACTGTTCAACATTTAATCCATTTATGCTGCTTTTCTGCTTTGCAGTTTCAGCTGTGAACAGCTTTGGAATGGTAAGAAATTCCTTCAGGAATCACAGGTGAAGGCCAGAACCTACCCAAACAAAGAGAAATAATACACTAATCAAACACACAAAGGAAAGGGAGTATTTGTGGTGCTTTTTAGTCACTCCAGAGCAGGACCAGCCTGAGCCAGAGCCATGCCAGGAGCTGCAGGAACTTGCATTTCATTACAACTCATACACCTTCTTTTCTTTACCAAAATAACTTCAAGAAAACTCATCAGCCCAGTTCTGCAACAGGCACGGCTGAACTAAGTAATTTGTGTTTTCTCCTTGGACCCAACCCTTCTGTTGTCTTTGAAGGTTCTTAGAAAGCATAAGACTAATTTGCAAATAATCCTTCCAACATCTGAATTTATAAGAAGACTATATTAAAACTGCTGTGTTTTTATAAGGATGTATTCCAGGGAAACAAATATTTAATTGCATAAGAACTACACATTCTTCCTTTCATTTCCCCTTCCAAAGCTTCTGAAACCTTGCTGCTAAAACAGCCTCTTGCAGTTGTTTCAGTGAAGGGCAGTGCTCTCCACATAGTGTTGGCACTAGAAATACAATATATAAAACTGAGCTTTTGGGATATTACAACTAAGATTTATCCAAGTCTCCTCTTTCCCCCAAACAGTTTTTTCCTGTGGTATTTATTTCACATTAGCAAAAAGCCTGTAAGGAATAAATCTTCTCGTAAGAATGTTCTTCAGTGTTTACATCCAAATGGGAGAGAGAAAAGCAAGCTCCTTTCTAATAGTGTGAGCTCTTCAGTCTAGACCATGACTTGGACTACTCTTTTCAATTTTCCCCCCTACTAAATCTACTCAGAGACACACCAAAATAAAAATAAATTAATTTTTAAGAGGTCTGAGCTACTTCTGACAAAAGCTGAACAAGCCCAAGCTACCACATACCTCTACGTTTTTCCTAAAAAGAGGCTATACAAACACAGAAAAAAAAATAATAGTAAAGAAACTCAAGCCAAGCTATTTTACACTGACCAAAACAACTGTCTGCTGCAGAAATGCAATGACTGCCAGGAATGTCACCCCGTGGTCCATCCAGGACACAGCCTGCAAGTCTGCCCTGGTGGGACTCTCAGCACTGAAATAAAGGAATTGGTCTCCAAGTTCATAATAAGGCACTGACAAAAGCCCTCCTCAAATCCAAGCACTCACCTTCCTCACGCATCACATCTCAGAATGACGGGGTTTAAAACAGAGGGGGAACCCCCACAAATTCCACGGCCACTCGTACGGATCCTTTCAGTGACAACTTTCCCAAGCCAAACCACCTCGTGCACAAGACACTTTTAGAGAAGAATGAAAGCAAAAGGGTAACATTGAAAAAGAACAACAAAACTTTCACAGCTTGTCTTTGTAAGGAGAACAGGCAATTCACTGATGTGATTTAGTACCACCCCTGGGGCCCTGATGCTGCAGCAGGCAGCACACAGAGCTGGCCATGGAAAATATCGGAGCTACCAATGCTGGTGAGTTAGAATATCAAAAAAAGGGACAAATAATAAAGAAAAATGCCACTGACAGAGACAGAAGAAACAATATCCCATGTTTTACCTTATCTTGATTTGGAAGATTTACTACAGTTATCCAAAACCACAAGATCAACTTGCCTTTTGTCACAAGGGACCTCAACTTCTCACGTGCCTCAGCAGCACAAAAAACCTGCAACTGCTTCTGCTGGGAGGGAAAGGATCTGCTGTTAACACGTGTTATGTCTGATTTTAATAGAGGAGGACTATTGTTGGAAATGTATAAATGCAAATAGAGGAGGTTGATGTTGCAAGATTAGATTAGATGAATTCACTTCCAGTGAGGAACAGATAACTAATAAAACCCTGCTGTGGTTTTTAATGCTTTCTTCTGTTCCCAATATGTTTTCAAATGTGCACACTTCTCTAAACACAATTTAAAGCTGGGTGCTAAAGCTCATTCATTAAGTATTTATGTGCATTCATTTAGTATTTGTAGTTTTAATGCCTATAACTTGCACCTAAATACTTAATGAATCATAATAGCTTGAGTAATATTCCTCTGGCATGAAAATGTCTGCAAAAGGAAATACGTGTCTGGGGTGAGCTATGTTTATTCAAGCTGTCCGAATTTTTTAAAAATAAATCTCATTTGCTTTCTAAGAACACTGGGATAGAAGCTAGGTTTGAAAATCCCAGCCAAAAGTAGCAAGGATTAAATGAGATAAGAGTTAGCAGTAAGTATTCAATCACCAGTGCAACGTTATGGATTTCTAATGCACTGCACCAGTTCCATAAACCAAACATTCCCTGTTTTTCCATCTTTCCCAAAGCTTTTAGTTTGGCTAAGAAACTGGTTAGCTGTCAGATGATTCACATTTACACGCCAAGTCTCACTAGAAGATCTACACTGAATAATTTTTGCTCAAATGCCACCAAAACAAGGAGTTGCAATGGGCATCTTTAGTTTCGATATCAAAACCTTCAGAAAAAACACAGTGACAAATATTAGCTGAAGTGTTTCAACAGTTATTAACAAGATAAAGAATTAGAGCAACACTTTGAAAATAAAAATCAAAGAAAACCTGCCAACTGTCTGAAGTAGTCTGGATGACAGTCTTACCTGAATACCATGAGCTCGTTGCTGTCCTTGTTTTCTTAGCACTAGTTTCAGTTATTTAAATTTTTTAACTCCTTTTTTCATTAAAAAAAAAAAGGAGCATTACTACGTTCTTTACAGTGTATATGACTTGTCTGTGTCTTTCCAAAGCTGAGCTGAGGCAGCTTTCCCTCAGGGAACAAACCCTCCACCTCCTTCTGAGCACCATTTACCTTAAAATATATAACGTGACAGTGTTTCTGTGTTGCCCTGTAGGACAACAGTGGGAAAGTACTGAACTACTCATTGTAACAAGTGCCAAAAATGCTTTCCTGTGTTGTCATTACTCACTCCAGTTATTATGGCCATACATTTTAAGGAACTCCTCCCCCAATATTCCATCTCTCCCGTGAATCTCCCGTATCGGAGGGTGGAAAACAAGGCAGAGTAGGAGGCCTAAGGACAACGAAAACTGGGAGCAGCAACAATTCATTAAAGGATGATTTGTGAACTGTTTTCCCCACCCTCCTCCTACCATAAAAACCTAACTCAAACCAGCTGGAAAAATACAAAAAACCAGTAATAAATGACACGTCCTGACCTGGCTCTGTCCTTAGCAAAGCTGTGTGCTGTCAGGCTGTGGCTCCCCGTTGCATGTTGCCTTTCACTAACAAAAGAACAGATACAGTTATGCTGCAACAAACCCTGAATAGCTTATTTAAAAATTCAAAATCCACAGGCTACTACCCACAATGCTTAAAAAAAAAAGGACACACATTATTAAAAAAAAACCAACAAACCAAAACCCACTTAGTCGTTGAGAAGAAAGACACTAAGTAATTCTTAAAACAGAAAAAAACCCAAACTAAAGTTGTGCAAAGTCTACTAAGTAACACTGCTGGCTCTGAAGATGTTGTCTTTACTATACACCCAACGTGGGTAAACCTGGGAGATGTGTGAATTGCACAGGGATTCAGCACAAGCAACCTCTTCCCAAAGTTCATGACTTTGGGATGAGAACAAGCTATTCATTCCCCATAAAAAAAAACCACCAACAAAAAAACTGCAAAGGGTCTCAATTCTCAGAGTGTCTGTGGTGTAATTCCGACAGAAGCATCTTTCTACTGTTTTCTTTCTACCAAGAGCCAAATCAGAACAATTCCTGGAAACATAAACCAGCCTGTTACCCTTTACATCACCAAGTGGTTGGGGTTTGTATGTTTTGTTTGGTTTTCTGTTTTGTTTTTGTTTTTACTGTGAGACTGGATTATCCTTCTTTTTTGCCCGCCAGAAATCAGAAATTAATCATTTCCATTACGAGATTAATTTGACTCTGGAGGAAAAAAAACCCCAAAACAGCCCAAAAGTGAATTTAAAGGCTTCTACTCAGATACAATAAACAAACTATACGTTTTCAAAATAACAACTACTAGTAGAAACCTTTATTAGATAGTCAGAGAACTCTGAAACAGACTGGTAGGTAGCTTGTTTCTTTTTAAAAAGGAGAATTCATGGTGGAATCTGCAAGCGTATTTACGGCCACTAAACCACAATGTCAATGGAACAGTTACTGATTTTTCACAAACTTCAAAGTTCTGATATCGGAGTCATATCTTGGGACAACGTTTCCTTGCTTTACAAAGATCATATTTTTGAAGATTAAAGAGAGACCAATCATCCAGGAAACTAGGGGACGTCAAGGAAACCCCAAGAAAGCGAGAATCAAAATCTTAAGCATCAAACACACACATAAAGCACAGCTCCCTTTTTACAATCATAATGTTTTTCTCTGTGAGTAATTCCAGTGACCAAGAATGATTCCTGCCAAGGACAGAATTTTGATGGTCCCACACCTTTTCTCTCCTTAGGTTATCCTACCTTCTAATAAATTAGTTATTTGCCTGAAGATTAAAAGAGCTTCTGCACGTAAGGTCTGCTTTAGGCCACGTTATCAACACCACACAACGTCAACTATTTCGACCAAGACAGATACTAAAATCAATTATTGCCAAATGAGAACGTGAAAGCTTTGAAATTGTGCCTCTATCTTCTTAAAAATGTCCATCTTAAGTGATATTATGAAACACCACACACTAACAGTGGTCCCTAACTGGTCATCAGCAGACACCCAGAGAAGGAAAGCGTCTCGGTGAGCTGTACCCGGGTGTTGGTGTTTTGCCATTCAGCAAATGGGAAGAAAACACTCAGTGCTGACCCAAAAGTGCTTTGAGTTTTGTCTCTTACACCCCCCCCTGACCGCCCAAACCATGTGTTTTTAACCAGGAATGAGGTCCCGACGTACCAAAGCAGTATTTGGTGTGTAAGTGCCGCTGTCGGGCGCCCGGCTCCTGTGCAGGACCAAGGTTTGCAAACTCACTGCTGTTTCAAACCTTATACTTGTAGGTCTGAGAGAAATAACACTGCTCCAGGCTAAGAGTGCCTGGGACAAGCTCCCATCCAGAACTCCTGGTATAGTCTAAACAACATCTCTAGGACATGTAGTACCTCTTTTACCCGGCTCATACATAGCTTTAGATACAGCTCTTAAATACCAGTTTACCTGTTTTCTTAAGAATGCCTAAAAAGGTGAGTTATTTTCAAAATTAGTATAAAGTTAAAAGAAACTCAAACTAGCTACAATCTATTTAACTCAAGCACAGCACCGCCAGAAGTTTCACACGCACTATTTGGTGTTTCATGTTGTTTTTCCTTTCACTCTTTAAGGCAGTGGTTTCCACAGGTCAGTTCAGAGAACATAACGAAGCATGGTCCATGGCAATTCATGTTGCAACTCCATTTTTCATCTGGGGGACTCTGCTCCCCAGCCATTAGTGGTTTTGTTCAGGGCTCCAGAGTTCAGAGATCGAGTGGACAGGCTCTGTTCTGGCACAGATACAGCTGGCACGTTTTTCATCAGGACCTCCTTCTCAGTTATGAGATGGTTCAAGTTGTTCTTATTTTTTTGTTTTGAATTAGCCTGTTATTCAAAGGTCATCAAGTTGGCAGGGACCTGAAAACAAAAATGGAAATGATAGAAGAATTTACTTCAAGTAGTAGCTACTTACATTCAACTCTTTCACACATTAGATACCTGTTCAAATGCACATTGTTCTGCCTCCAAAAGAGGGGAGGAGGAATGCAACTATCAAAACATACCTAGAACTGTAGAAAAACCAGGTATAACTAAAATATTGAACTGTTTCAGTTTTATTATATGGCCACAGAACTTTTAACTTTCATGACATTTAAGATTTATCAGCAAAAGAACCATAACATGACAAATCTCAGCACCGAATTACACAAGCCCCAGCTAGAGAATTCCTGGCACACAGAGCAGTGATTGATGTAGGCCCTCTAGTATTTTTAAGATTAATTTTAAAAAAATGAGGCATCAACACTTGCCTGAGCTTTTCCCATAGGAAACCTGAATTGCCTGCTGCAGATATCACTTGCTCTCATGAAGATTAAAGCTAGTTTGCAATACATTAGTTTATATTTCCATTTTTCCCCCCATCAGGAATTTACCTGACAGCAGCATCTCTTGTTTACTCAGGTTATTAAAGAGCCAGCACATTCCTGATGACACTCAATAAATACCCAGTTTGGTCAGATTTGAAACAAGCATTTCTTGCTTTGCATCTGATCCTGATGGGTCCCTTCCAACTCAGCATATTCTATGATTCCATGATTTATCATTTACCTGTAGAATGCTCAACTGGGCTAAAGTTTCACCATTAAAATCAAAAATAGTATCTGTTAAAATAGTTCTCAGTATTACTCAGCTGGGTAGGTGTTTACATTCTATTGAAAACACATTTAAACATCCAATTTTTCTAAGGCAGTCACACTGTTAACAGTATTAAATAGTATTGTTAAACCTTATTGAATAAAACTTGTCTTCAGGGGGCAGTTTTCAGGCTTGCCTGGAAGTCACCACTTGTTTGTACCTCTTTGCTACTATTTGCCACTATCCCCACATTCTCCAGCCACAGGAACACAATTTCCTCTCCTTTGCACTGTCTCAAATACCTTCACAGGAGCTTTTGCAACCCTCCTTACTCCTTAAGATCTGTCTCAGAAGCAGAACTGAACAAGAAAGCACAGAAGGATGTGGAAAGGTCTTTTTGTTTCCCCTTGAGATTCAGTGGTATTTCTGCTGTAGAAACTCCATAAACAAACGTGCAAAGGAAAAGGGAGAGTTCAGGGAGGCAAAATAACTTAAAAAGGATCTTGCTGATGAAAAAGATCAATAAGAATTTATATGGGAACAGCATTTAATAGGGGTTGGAGCAGTCTATCTTCCTTTTTGATTCATGGAAAATGCTACCTTTGCTATCAAAGACTGCAAAATGTACCAAGGACTAAACTACTGTTTATACATTTTAAGAATACAGAACAACCAACAGAAAATATGCACGTCCATGACCTGAAAAAAATGGCACTACAGGAGAGTTACCTGGAATGGATATTGAATGCTACAGTTTACAGCTTTTATGTAACTGTACAAACAGCCCTTTTCAAATGGGCAATACAAAAATACTGCCACTTGGACAGGTATTTTAGAGCATTCCTTGCATTTCCCCAATTGCTTTAAATGAGCCTCCAGATAGCCCCAAATCCTTCTTCATTACCCCAGAGTTTGCAAGGGACAAACAGGAAGGCAAAGGCAAATCAACCACCATGTGAAAGGGAGGCAGAGGCTGTTCAGGGTACACTGCTCCTCACACAAAGCCCTCAGTGACAGCCTGGACAGCTCGAAGATCCCTCAGTTCTGAGCTCTTAGAAGCTCCTTATACTGCAGCATCTTGCTCTCACCTGTTGTCTGTTGCTTTGGCAGGCAGCACTCAGGTGTTTGAACCAGAGCATTGCATTCATTCTGTTCCCAGCTTGGAATTTATATGAATTTCCTAGGTGAGAAAGGGAAAAAAAAATCTGATGAGGAAACACAAACTTAGGCACTTAAATCCCACCCATATTCAAATACCTCTAACTTAAGACATTATGAAAAGATTTAATAACAGAAGGTTCATATAACTTTACACTTTGTCTGGAATAGGTACAGTTGTTTGAGTTAGTGGAGAGAGGTTGCAGCTTCCTGCCTTCCTGTCCAACATTCTAGATTTCAACTAATGCCAGTATCAACTAGGAAAGAACAAAACATTCCTCAGAACTGCACAAAAATGTCTGTGCTCATTGCCTACTATTGCAATTTGTTTATAATACCATAATTTTTTAATGAAGTGCAAGATATCACTGAAATGCTCTCTGGAAAGCTACACTTGCAAATGTTTGAATATTGCTCCTGAACCTACTGATACATTTCAGACCAGTATTTTCAGTGGTTGGTGTTACACAGTGCTTGCTGAGGTTCAGCAAGGCCATGTGTTACAAAAACTTTTCAGATTGCTGTTGCAGAGTTTAAGTTGACAAGCATTCAGTATTTACACCTCATATCAGTGGTGCTAAAATGGATGTTTGGAAACAAAACATACTCAGACTTGAAGCAGACAAAGCAATAAATAAGTTTAAGCTCCTTTCTCAGAACTTCCAATAATGCTCTTTCTGCACAGTTTGAAGTGCTATGGAAAAGTAACATTTTCTTCCGAGTTTAAGCTGAAACCAGGGTGCTGTGCTGGAGTGATGGAAATCCACAAAACAGCCAAGATCTCTTAGGGCTTTTTTCCTGGTAATAGCACTACATTTGAACAGATGGTTTGATTTTTGTTTTTCATGTGAGAGGAGAAGGGACTGGTCAAGCAGGTAGTATTAGCTGAATCTTTTTTTTATTGTTAGTTCCATTTTCACACATGTGAAAATGCCTCAGTGTTCTAAATATAGTTTGAAAGAATGCAGAGGAATACTTCCAATAAAAATCACAACTGGAGTTGTTAAGGGTTTGGAGGGTTCTCAGAACTTAATGAAGACTCTGAGGATTCTCCACGGATTCTTGTTCCCTTAGCATTCTAAAGGCAAAGATGACATCTTGGAGAGCAGCTGAAATTGGAAGGATGTAACAGGATGTTACCTTTCACTTGCTCATTTACTTGCTTATAAATGACCTCAGCAAAGCAAATGCTTATTCTGGGAATCAGTGCACTCTTACCCTTCTCAGAATCAGTCAATAAGAAGAGATCTGGATGCTCAGGGTCATCTGCCATCATCACCATCCAGCCCACCACTGACACGTTCTTGCTGGGCGTGGATTTGAACTGGAAATACAGCCAGAGATGTAAAACTGAATTAAACCAAGAGGCTTCAGCCAGTTCTTCTCAGTGACACTGTCAAAGACTGAGTAACTTCAAATGAAGCACAGCACTTCACACAGTTAATTAACAAAAGTCATATGAAATTAGTGAAAACAGAACTTATCACAATTAATGATATTCAAAACAAATTAAAAGGAATATCACAATCTGCAAAAACTTGTCAGACCTCTAAATTGCACTGCATGGAGACAATTCCTCGCCACATTATTGCACATTTGAATGTACAATATAGTTCAAAAGAAGGGTATTAATAAATGCAAAGCTAATCCCTCCACTGTTAACAAACAGAAGAATTGAACTTGTCTGTGCCATAAGTATTCAAAATTAACACATTATAATAGCCTGTAATTACACATAACATGAGTCCTGGGGACAAGATAACACAACTGTGTAATTAAATATTATGACATGATGAAGAAAATGGATCAAATGAAGATGCAGATTCAATAAACCAGTGCCCAGAACATCATGTGCTCATTTATCAACAAGATGTTCAAACTGCTGGGGCTCCCCTGTTCAAAGTGTTACTCACACACTGACAGATAACAGTACCTGTCTCTGCTACACCAGTCCCTCTCTTGACAGCTCCTTGATCCCACTGTTTTTCATTCACCTGGTCAGTATTACTTTCTACTTCTCAGACTTTCTGAGTTCCAAGCTCTTCTCAGCCATTAAATCCAACTTATTTCCAAACCACAAGCTTCCTTCTCCCTGGTCTCCTTGTTTATCTATCAGTAGCTCCTCTCCTTACATGCTCAGGCAGTCCCACCCACTGCCTAACCCTAATTCATCGTGTTCTCTCATGTCTTCAGCTGCCAGGTCTCCTCTTCCTGCATTCTGGGGTCCGACAGAGACATTTTCCATCAATCCCAGCAATCCCACCCTCTGCAGTGCTTTACCTCACTCCTTTGCACAGCAAATCCAACTCTGCTATATCCTTGTCCTTATCAGACGTGTTTTCCACCTGCCTTGTGGATTCCCATTCCAACCTCTTTATTAGCACAATAATTTGGATCTCTCTTTAATTATAATATTAGAAATCATAAACATCCTTGAGACTGTTTTAGCTTTAAGTCATTAAAACTAACCTGTAGTTCTAAAATATTTTTATTCTTCATTCTAATGCCACATGGCTGATGCACAGCATTAAGCATCAGGTTACCTTTGTTTCATTTTAGAAATATTGCTTTAATATTACAAAAATAGTACTCTGGTTCAACGAAAGAAAGTATTACTGCTAATAAGTTTGAGGGTGTCATGAGCAAAGTAAGAGACTGTAAGAATGTTCTCTGCATGAGAATACAATTACTTTATAAATAAAGTTCCATTGTTAGTCTAATGTCAGTTATTCTAATCTGTGCTATAGATTAATGAAGACCTGGAATGTCATAGAATCATCACAGAATCCCAGAATGGTGTGGGTTGGAAGGAACCTTGAAGATCATCCAGTTCTACCCCCTGCCATGGGCAGGGACACCTTCCACTAGACCAGGTTGCTCCAAGTCCTGTCCAGCCTGGCCTTGGACACTTCCAGGGATGGGGGAGCCACAGCTTCTCTGGGCAACCTGTGCCAGGGCCTCCCCACCCACAGAAAAGAGTTCCTTCCTAATATCCAATCTAGACCTGCCCTCTGGCAGTTTGAAGCCACTGTCCAGATAAGTTTATCTGTCTGGGACTTGCTCAACCAGGTACATTTTAAACCTCAGTTTAAAATCCATCAGGACTTGAAGTGAGCAAATGTCAGACTGGTATTTGAAACAAAAAGCATTTTAACCAAGTTCAAAATAGTTTAAGAGTCCAGTCTCTCTACATATGTATACTAAAGTTAAGTAACTCACTGTCTTTGGGGGGTGGACACATGTGGTAATGTCTCAGAAGAGGAGGAAGTAAATTATAAAGCTCTATCAGACAACATTTCATTACTGTGAGGGCTGGATAACATAACTCCTTTCCAAACAGAAACTACAATTTCTTTGAGGAGTCAGTAAGGAATGTCAGTCTGTAATGAAAAACATTACAGTATTTTATCTGAAAGAGGGAATAAAGACAAGGAAATGGAATAAAACAAGGATGTAACTCATGACTTCTTAAAAAAAGTGTATATTCAGAACTTGCTATGGGCCTACTGATGACATTGCCTCAAAAAAAAAAAAGATGACACAGCCTACACTTTAAAGGGACCTGCAAATTACAAACTTCCAAGCAGTCCTAAAGCATTAGTAGGTAGATCCTTTTCAGAGATGGAAGTTTGAGTCACAAAGCAGTTTTAATAGGTTACAGATCAACAATGAACCTTTTGAATGGCACTTCCTTCTAGAGTTTCATGAAAACAGCATATCTCCTATCTTAGTTACACAGCCCAACAGGTATCCAATATGTGGCACTACCATGCAATGGAAACTGCTGGAGCCCTTTGCTTTTTAATTTCACTCAAAACGATTAGTTAATGATGGTACTTCTCCAAAAAGTAAAAAGCTCCCCACGAGGAAAGTGTTTCCTGCCAGCATCAGTCCGTCATCGCTCGAAACACGTCAGCTTTCCATCCCTGGATCTGTATTCCATGTTTACACAGTCCCCCAGGGCAGCTCATTCTCCACTGATGCACAGAGCCTTGCTAACAGCAAGCCTGCTTTGTTAACATGAAGGGAATGAAAGCTTCATTGTAATTTAATGTTCCTGGTTCTTATTTGCTTTTTTGTAATATAGGCCACTGGAATGATGCTTATTATACACATGGAAAACTGCACAGCTCTGGCACCAGGCTTCACATGACTGAGTTTTGTTGCTGTTGTTCTGAGCTCAAAGGCATTTAGACATAAATCTTGGAATCAAAAACTCTGAATTAATCTGCGAACAGACTTTTCATTCCAACCTTTTAGCACCTACAAATCTCCTCCCCCACATCTCCTGTTGAGATTTTACAGCTTTCTAACATTCAGCTCATTTTCTCGGTGGCTGAACATCCTTCTTAGAATAACAGCATTCTTCTTCAGGGTATTTCTGTGAAAGTGCCTGAGCTACAACTACCACATTTTCTAGACTGCTAATAAATGGATCTAATTCTGATTATAGCACGCAATGGAAGGCTTGGAACAAACAAGGGTTCGTGCTCAAGCGTGAAGCCTCCAAAAGTCTCTGTTTCCTTTCCAAGTACCTACAAACATGGAAAAATCTCTCATGCATGCTATGTCATCACAGAAATTGGCAAGATTCTCCAGTCCAATCACTTTAAACAGTTATTTTACGGGTGTATTCACATGTTTCAGGGTGAATGCTCATTTTAAGACTAAGTTCAAGTGGCTGTTCTCACCCTGTCCTTTTCTAAAGGTGCATGAGTGCTACAGTTCTGTCACAGAGGCTTTTTTGTGGGTACCATTTCAGCATATGAGATAAAACCTTAGGCACTGTACACACATTCCTGTCAGACTGTGCTGTACCACATCTCTGTGCTCATTATAAACATGCTCATTACACACAATTCTCCATTACTGCAGCAATAACTGTGAGCTGTTCACTTTTTAAAATCAAGACTCGTTATATGTAGCAGCCTTTCTTAGGAGATAACAGCACAAGCAAGTTTGTCACACGCAGGTATTACAGCATCCCTTCCTCTCAACCAGATTCACATCTGGAACAGACACAACACTGGATGCATTCCTTGGTTTTTGACCACAGGCATGAGAAGAAGAGCTGGCTTGCCCATGTCCTAAAGGGAGAGGATTTCTTGCCCTTTCTACTGAATTACACAGGGATTTCAATGATGTAATTTTCCAAAGAGGTTGGCTATTATAAGCCTGGAAGAGCTTTGACTGTTGGCCCATTCCAAGTGCCTGGAGCAATTGCAGCAGCAGAATGGTCAAAAGCATGCCTGTAATCAAGACACGTTCACCATGAGAGCTCCAGCCAGGAAACTTTATATAGCAGAGCAGACTGACTCTTTTGCTGCCAGCGTTCCTTCCCATGTCACAGAGGCCTTGAGAAAGGAAGCAGAGAAGACAGTTGTTTAAATGGCTCCAGAAGATGACTGGAATATTTTGCTGAGGTAAATCTCCAATGTATCAATCTTTGAAAAAGAAGCCTGATTCCAAGTAGACAGCATCAGACAGTAAAAAAACCTCCCAAGCCTAGATCTAACCTTGAATCTCCGTATTTTGCAGAGCAAACCTCTTAGGAATATCACTGGACAGTATTTGGAGGATATACTCATGCTCCAACTATCTATGGATGATTGACCATCTGCAGTTCATTCTCTCCTGATTAACTTTCTTTCTGAAACTGCAACCACAGACTGCAGAACAAAAGGTGAGGCTTTGCACAATAACCCTGCAGTGCAGCAGATGGAAATCTATGCCCTGGATAGCCAGGCTCGAAGTACAACACAGGCAGAGCACTGGACAAGTCACTGAACACTTATTATTAGGCTGTTTAATAAACTGGAGCCTCTCCCCTTAATTCCTCAACCTCAGGCTCCTACAGCAGTTACCAGGTTATTTTCCACCTTAATTTCAGCATACAGATTGTGATCTGTGCTATAATAACCTCTGAAGCAGAGGTTGGTTCACTGTGAGCATTCACTGGGAACTATTTGTCTAAATAAAAGACAACCCAAACCACAGCTAATAGTTACTACAATATTTTCACCTTAACTGCGCCTGGGAAACCAGATCAGAGGCTGAGAATTCACAACAGGCTTTGTATCCACAGAACAGAACAAAGTATGTTCACTGCCCTGAAAAGCTCAAAGCAAGACATGACCTGTGTACAGCCAAATCCAAGGTTGTGCTGGATAGTTCAATCCAACCTCACAGAGCCAACTATTAAAAAAAAAATTAATCTGCTCCAGCAGATTTTAACTACCACTCCTGCTCCTCCCTTTCCTGGGAATTGCCTTGCTCAAACTCCACTCAGTATTTGCAAGCCACGAGGCTGGCAGGCTCCTGGGGGGAAATCCTGCCAGCATCCTGGACTCAAATGCCTCCTCTCCTCTATCTGCAAACTCCCTTAACTGCTCTGCTGGATCATCCCTGGACAGAGAAACATGAAAACACCAGGATGAGAGATTTTGGCTTCTTAGGTACCAGCCTAAGAACCAGTTCATCAGCAGTTTAGTTGTTGTGGGTATCACAACACATCGGTGACTTGGGGAATATTAAAAATCAATTCAAGAGGTTCAGAAAATAATTTCTCAAAGAGCACTCTAAATGGCTGTGACTGCATTTCAAGCCAAAGGAAAGGCTTTTGCAGTAACAGAGACTCAGGAGGATCAGGTACCAGACTTTGCACCTTTTTCCTTCATTTACTTCTGTCTAAAGAAAGGGCAGGACCATTTAAATGATTAAAATCGTGATTCTGAAGGAAACGTGTAAGCAAATGGACCACAACAAAAATTCAATATACTTAATTTCCAAACAATAGAACTACCCACTATGCAATTTTTCCACGTTCTCTAAACTCGCATGTTATTTAGATTGTTTTAAAATGTTAATACAGAAAAGTGAAAAAGAAGCTTCTGAATGAACAGATACAAGTCTGGTAAAGTCCTCCATAATTTTGTGGTGGACAGTGGACAAGAGAGACTTACAAATGCACATTCTATTCTTAAAAGGAAACAAAATGCAATTTTGGCACAAAGCCTGAAGGAATCACAGCAGTAACAGGAACGCAAAGTCTGACATTACCAAAAATTTCTTTTCCATTTCTCAGTGTTTCCAGAAAAAACAAGCAACTAACTGTGAGTGACACAATGCCAGCACCAGTTCTCTCTTGGTACTTTTTCTTTCATACTTGGCATTTCTGCTCATAAGAGCTTACAAGTCTGCTCTTTCCAGCTACCTTTCCTTCTAATGAGACTGAATCCTTCCATAAGGGTTTCACTGGAACCAGAGACAAATACATCCAAACACTTCTCCCAGGAGAGCCAGGAGATAGGATGCCTGGCTAACAGACCTTTAGCCTGGGCTGGTATTGTCTTAACTGGCAAGACAAATTAAGTGGTTTTGACCTCACCTAAGCAAAGCTGGTGGGGAGTGGATGGCAAAGAAACCATGCAAATATTTCTACAAGTAATTAGCTATTACTAAACTACTCTGAGTATTAGAATACTGTTTCCTAATGAATTTCCAATAAAAGTGGAAAACAATAATTTATTTTTTTTTTTTAGATTACGACAACATAACGCACAAACTTTCCACACAGCAACTTCAACTATCCAGGAGCCTACTAAGCAGAAATCTTAAGCTTCAAATCTCTACCCTCTGAATATGAAAATGTTGGGATAAGAAAGCAGTATTTTGTACCAAAAAGAAATAAAGTCCCTTTCACAAGGATTCCATGAGCACATCTCAGTTTGCAAAATTACATAAGCTTTATGCAAAGCAAATGTTTTTCAGTGACAGTTGTCATAAATTAACCTGAAACGCAGGCCAAGGGAACTGTTAGTAAAGATTCTGAGTAGTGAATGAACTCAGAAAAAGACTCAAGTAACTCAAATTTTATCCAGCTTCTTAACAGAATCATTATAATTAACCAGGAGCATTAAACAGGAACCATGCACATCATAACATCCCTGGGACAAGTACAGAAAATCCTCTTACTCCTTCCCCACATAAGCAAAGTATTTTTAGCTTCTTTCAAATGAAGCTGCAGTGAGTAAAAGGAGCATCATTCAACTCTCTGCTGAACAGATGAAGTGTTTTGTGCTAATGGAATACATGATTATACAGAAAAAGAGAAGAGTGTAGTTCTACCACGTGAAATTAATACATGTTTAATGTTGTATGCTGTGACTTCCCAGGCTTTCCTCATCGGTGCTTATTTGGATTTCAAGTTGCTGCAACACTCAGATCATCAAAAGAGGATTTCTACCTTAGAAAAGGGACAGAGCCAAGGACACAGTTCCCTTCCTTACAGACCAACAAACTCAAAGAGACACATGGCAGATGCAAAGCAGATGTTCTCAGTGTAACACATAAATGTAAATGATATTTCCCTTGGGTGTATCCATATGAGGTGACTGACTGACTGGGAGACAGGATGGTGCTGACCAGAAATCAGGCAAGGCCTGAACTACTCTCAGTGTTTACATCAGGAAATCGCATTTTAATTTTGGCAGATGATACTGGAACAGGCCTGGTTTACATACATGTTTTCTCTCTGTGGCCTTCAGGGATTTTGCAGCGTAGTAGAAGAGCTGGGTTCCACACAGTGCTACCCAGTATTTCGTCCAAGATGCCACCTGGGGAGAAAGGAGGAAAAAAAAACAAGTGCAATGGGTAAGTGAAACGGTTCATAACACTGAGCTGTAAAACAGGAGGCATCACATCATCCTGCAAGAACATGACAGCACTGACTGCCCAGCCAAGCCATCAGCCACGTCTCCAAAGCTGCTGTTTGTTACTCGTGCAGGCCTATGAATGCAGGAAAACTCCAGAGAGCAGAAAGAACATGTGCCTTTCCTCACTAATCTGAGAAAAATGTTCTGCATCTCACTCTATACTTCCTGCAACCCCTACTGAACACTTCATTGAGTCAATCTGTCCATTTTCTTTTCCATTCTGGGTACTGCCATAAGGTATTCTCATGAATATATATTTTGATTTATAATTCATAATCAAGCATCTGCAGAGCAAATGCTAATGGTTACTAGCAAATGCTAATGGTTATTATCAATTGATAAACTGTTAGGATTCCCCTACTGTTAAGGAAGACAAAACACAATCCTCTCCTTTAAAGCCATCAGTAATTGCAGAAAATTTTATGTAGCGTTTCCTTCTCTCCTACTCCCTAGATTCTGGGTATAGCCTTATAAACTGAATAAATGCACCAAACAGAAGAATGAAAACTCTAGCAGTGACCCTAAATCTTAACCAGCAAGGCAGAGGAGACCTCAGACACTTGAATTAGTTGCCCAATGACCATTTTACTATATTTATAACTGGGCAAAGGAAGAAGGTGAGAAAATTAAAAAAAAGTATCTTACTGTAGGTTTTTTGCCTTCTTTCAACAAAGTCTTCCTCCTGAGAACACCTTGAATAGTAACTGCTCCTGGATACAAATGAACAGCCAAATCTTCAGATTCTAGAGAGCTGAAAGGAGCATGTGAAGATTTGCGTGAAAAAATATTTTTCCTAAAGTAGTTTTCCAACCATTACCAAAAACTAATGCAAATACCTTTATTGTAATTTAGGAATGTCAACTTTTTATTTATTGGACTTCATTGTGGAAAAAGACTTTGGCTGTTACAAGGAATTGCTGTTGTGGATTTTACACTCGCAAGCAAAAGTGATCAGAAAAATTAATTAGCCAAGCAGGTAATTAAATCCTTAATTAAAAAAATTAAATCTCAAAACACAACTGAAAGACAAGAACAATTAATCTTAAAAAGCAAACGTCTGAAGTGCATTTGTACAGTTGCTGTACGTGTTAAACCTCTCCTTCAGCCCTTGCAAGAAAGATTTGAGTAGTTTTTGGTTAGAAACACTGGAATCATTAGCACGTCAAAACCAAAGCACAGCTCAAACATGCACAGTCTTTAAAATATCTGAAAGCAGGAAGAGTGGGCAGGAGCAGGAATAAAGAATAGAAACCCAAACTACAGCTTTAAGGTGTTTTAATGTAACTGGTGCTCTAATTGCCTGCCCTACGCAGGATCTGAGAACAACGGGCTGAAACAAATGCCAGGTACAGCACTGTGAAAAGAAAACTAAGCTTGATTAAAATCACAAAGCTGACTGGCTCAAAAACCATTTTCAATCAGAGAAAAGTTACACGAGGAATCATTTCAGCAAATGTCAATCAGAGCGTGTGGCTGAAGTGCTGGACCCAGCAGCTTTCCAGAAAAGCCAAGAGATTGAACAGCACCCAAAAATCATTTCCAAGTAAGTCAGGATTTGCTGTTTCATCCATCCTAATGTTCACAAATGTTCAAAGTAAGCTGGAAATCTGGCAAACCTTTTCACTGCAGCACCTACTGAGGATGATGATATGGAGACAATTTTGGACACTGACAGATGTGAACATGAGCTTACTCAGTGAGACAATGCTTGGTTCTTAATGTGACAAAGGTTTCACAGTTAATGGCCATCTCTTTCCCAACTACAGTGACACACAGCTGGAGGCAGGATTTGTACTTTAATTTGTCAGAATAATCAGTTATGTTACTCTGTCAGCTTGCAAATAATATTATATATAATAAATTGGGGGCAATTTGAATGTGTTACTCATTTTAGGCACATCTCTGATTTCACTGAAGAGGAGCAAAGAAATTCAATGCAGAACTGCCAGCAAAGAAAACACGTGGAATGCCATCCATCAGCACCAGAAGCAGCTTCACTGTCCCCATGGGAACTCCCAGCACTGCTCCACAGTGGCAGGCAGTGCAAAAGCTACCCTGGCCAAACATCTTTAAGCCTTGACAGAAAGATCCCACGGTTCAGAATTTGGATTTGCAGACCAGAACAAACAAAAAGTCCTTATGGTGACATAGAGTAAAGGCATAGGAAAGTTTTTTAAGTCTGAAGAAAAAGGTCTCTACCTTTTATTTTGACATGTAAGTTAGAAAGATAACATCAGAAAACACCCACTTAATTATGAAACCAAACCAAACCAAATCACCAACACCAGAGGGAAGGTTGGACACCTCTGTGTGCAGTGGGATTGTACCTGCTGGCCTTCATGTGGCCTCGATGGCCATTTCGTGACACTCTTGTCCCCGGACCGAGAGAATGGTACAACCTGTTCCTGTTGGATTCCATTATAAATTGTATGTATTACATATACTTTTATCCACACAAACAGCACGACTGCTAAAACAGCACAGAACTATTTTTGTGTGCATATCACAAAGCCACTTCTTCCACATCAGAAACAGAGGATAATTCTGTTCAGAAAAACGCATGCAGAGAGATACCACGGGTTTTGATTTCATCAGATGTTCTCTTTGTCAGAACTCATAATACTGAAGTGTTTTATTGGCACTGAAAAATAATATATTTTGAGAGCAAAGCCTGCATTTGGTTGTAAGATTAAATCAATGCAAAGGAACCACACTAATAAAACTTGTCTTTAAATCTGACTTTAGATGTTACTAGAAAAAATGGTTTCAATTTCTATGAGTATGCACACACACAAGCTGCATAGAAAGTAGTCATTAATAACACTGGATTTATCCCAATTTTGCCAGAGCTGTTAATTCCAGACAACTAATGTCTCTCCCTCACTTAAAGATTCTTATAAAGAATGGAAACCCACTCTACAGACCAAAACTAGAGAGACACCCACTCTAATGATCTTAAATTTTAACACTTGCATGTCAGTGTATTAAATTCCAAAATGTGCTTCAGCATCTTGTAAACAAAGGAACAGACTCAAGGTTGCTGCATAGGAATTTCACACACTGTGTTTGGAATGCCTGTAAGGAACCCCATCCCTTTCCCTGGAATCAGGCAAGAGAACTCACCCTGAAACATGTGCAGCTTCAAACAGGGGTCTCAAAGAGCTCTCTCAGGAAAGAGGAAAACATGGAAGGCAAGTGGAATTTGGAGGAGGGTTCTTCTGACTTAACTGCTTCACATGGAGTAAACCTTTTAACTGGGGGAGTCTGGGCCTGCCAGTTCTCATTAGGACAGGGATGAAAACCCTCTGCTTTGACTCAGGAGCCCCCATGACAGTTCTGAAGAGTGCTACCACAAGTTTAAACCTAACTAAGATTTTTAAGTTTCTTATGCTAAAAGCACTCAGCTCACCATTTTGTCTAAGGGCTTTTCCATATAATTTTTATCTTTGAAAAATTACTTGAATGATTCCATAAGGCAGCAGGAAAGGAAAAGAAAGAAAAGCTTTTGAATGTTTTATGTGCTCTGTGATGCAGCCCCCAAGTCTGAGATATCCTTTCTGATCCCATTTTCTTTCTATTCTCGTGTGGAATGTTCCCATTGATTACCTAATGGAATCATAAGAGCCTTTCCTCATGTGTGTATCCATATTTATAGCATGAAACATCCAAGAGTTCACCTTTGGCACAGAGAGATTTTCAAAGACTTCTCCCAAAATTAGCACAGAACTTTAACTGCTTCAGTGATTTCAAGCAGAATATGAGGTCTGTGGTAACAGTGGTACTGACTATAAAGTTCTTTGACAAAATTTCCTACCAAAAATGTCAAAGCATGGCAGGAAAGGTCATCCATGGCAGCTCTGAGGTTGATGGGTTACCTGAAATTGCGTTATAGAAGCAAACGAGATAATTTATTGTGCATCTTGCTCAGCTGTGGGAAGGTGAATATTCCACCTTTTTCTGTATTAAAACTACAGCTGTTGGTCTTTTTCCACATTCTCAAATATAACATGGAAAGGGGCTCACATGGTCACTGTCATCTGGGCCTTTGAAGGTGTTGGATAAGGAGCAACATGTTAATTCTGGAGCAGACATTAGCAAGGGGCATTTCTGTGTTTTCCTGTGTAACACAGGGGCAGTAACAATGACATGAAAAGCAGAGGGAAAAGAGGTGACAATGTCAATGACAGGAGAGCAGAGGGATCACAAATGGGTGAAGTGTCTCAGGGGAAGTGAAAATGAAAACCAGATGGGTCACATGAACAGCACACACAAGATATCCACACATATAAAAATGCTTTGGGGTCTAAGGGTTCTCTGGCCCAGCTACTTAAACAATGTGTGCAATGAGTAAACACCCAGTTAGACAAAAGTCCTGATAACTACTAGTGAGCAAAAGGTACTTCTCTGCTGCTTTAACAGATCCAGTGAACTTACTACAGTTTTTCAGTGTTCTAGATCACTAAAATAAAGCATCATTTTGAGGACTGAGTGAGAGATTTTAGGCAGCAACGTGAATAGAGAAACACAGATTTTTCTTACCTTTCAAATGCTGGCCAGGAAGTCTCCTCACTGAGTTCAGAACCATCACTGCTACCTAGAAAAAGATAAGAATGAATGACACTATTTCATCATCTACAACTGATCCATTTCAATGATGTCTCTCAGCAAAATATTTGAGATTAAATGTGTAAAAACGCTTCAGTAAAACACTGCAAGGAAAATACTTTGTAATTTGCTTCAGGAATTTCACATGAACTGAGGCAGAGATTTGAAGGGACAAGGTCTAGGTGCACATTAAGAAGTTGAAGAAAAGGAGCACTAGTAAGTGGGAAAGGCATTTACAAAATTTAAAGATTTGTCTGATTAACACAACAAGCATTTAAAAAGAAAAGGTCACTTATTGAAATAATTCTTTATGAAGTCATACATGGTCACAACACTGAAGTGCAAATTCATTGCTGAGTCTCCATTAAGTGATTTGAGAAGCCTTAAACAACTTTTTAAAGCTATCTCCCACTTACTCTATCAGATCACAACAGCATTACTTCCTTCTATGCTCTGTAAACTAATCCAATGTTACCACAAGTATCTTATTTTCAACACTGACAGTAGAGGAAAATCACAAAATCCAGTATCTAATGCATCCATCTTGGCATGCCCACAAATAACACAGTAACTTTACAATTATAGTAAATCCCATTAGGCAGAAAATGACTATTTAAGTACAGATACAAGGTGGGTGTTATCTGTAATGTTGTTAAAAGTCAGTAAATATATATCAGTATAGAAATACTGTTAACAGAACTCAGTAGCTTCAGTTACTAACTGTACTATACACAGTGTTCAAAGGAAGAATTTACTCAGTTATTTTCAAACAAACCAGAAAGCAAAACCAATAAAAAAATCTAAATCAATGCACCTTACTTAAGGGTTCTCCCACAGAAACAGCAGCTGAAAATGGGAACAAATTCCCAGTAATTTTAGGCAGAAAATCAGCAGGGGAAAGTGGTGCCCTGAAGAATAACGAGTACAAAGTAAGTCTGGATATTCACTGAGTAAACACAGAGTAAACATGGAGGCAATAAAGAGTCACACACAGCAGGAATAATTCCAGCCAAGAGCCATGAAAATCTCAGCATGGACTCAAGTTTTCTCTGTGCAAAATCCAAGAGAAAAGACATGCCTTTATCTGCCAACTCAACTGAGATGCCTCTTTTGCAAACATTAGCTCAACATCCTCACATTAACATCATCTCTAAGGGATAGTAGATAACTTGGTCCCAGCTTATTCTGCATTTTTCTCAAAGTAAAGTCCTAACCTGGTTCACACCAACACTACAGTAAAAGAGATTTGTACAGGGGAAGAAGCTAAGAGACATAAAAGTGATGTTCCAGTGGAGCTACTGACTCCTAAGCTGGGAATAAAGGGCTGCAAGAAGAGAAGTAATATATTCAACAAGTAACCAATTCAGGTGGAACCTGCTGTTACAGTAAAAGTCTTTGCAAAGTTCCAGAACAATGCTCATCATCTCCTGGGAGAAAAAAACCTGTCATTTAATAAGTTCAGCAAACTCTACACCTGTGTAACAGTGAGAAACTCAGTGATTTACTTCACCCTACCAAAACCACAGCTGCCTTCCTCTGTAAGGTGACATATAAAGTCCCTTCAAATAAATAAGTAACATGGTTTGGGGAGGAAGAGACAGAATGAGAGGTAACAATTCAGAGACAACTTGAAGGAGATATCTGGGGTAAGACCTCCCAGCTGACTGTCTTGTAGTACAATCTCTGACAGGAAGATTTTCAAGTGCTGAGATCCTTCCAGCAGGTGGAATGACAATTAGGAAGGGAGGTTTCAACCCACATATGAAAGAAGTTTTCCTTGCACATAATTGAGATTTTCTTTGTGGCTACTTGGAGCAATCTGTCCTGAAAATGGTGCAGCAATTCCTGCCAAGTCATTCATCCAACACTGAAGGTATTAGGGACACTTAGAATCTTATTTATTTCCTTATTACTGCTTAGATTTAGCTTTATACTAACAAGAAGTGCAACTTTAATATGACTTTAATATGAGCTCTATTTAATTGAGGCCCATGTGATAGAAATCTACACAATTAAACCCCAGTAATAAGACTGTATTATGAAGTAATTCTTTATATTTAAAGTAGGCTGATACATTAAAATTCTACCTGAAATGACATTTTGATGGCAACTGTATTAGCTTGGCTAATAAAGCTGTAATTCAGTTGCTGTACTAAGTACACCACAGAAAGATTTAAAAGCTAGTGCTGCTTTCTAAAAATGCAAAGCAATTTAGAGGAAGAGCTGAAATGTCATCTGTCAGAAAGTGACAATCCTTGCTACAGTATCAGTACAGTTAGAAAACTTGAATGAATTTGGAGGCTTTGTAAACAAAAAGTTTAACTTAAAAGTTTAGTCTATACAGAAATTTCCAGTTGCACTTTTAAGAGCAACGTCAATTTGTAAAAAACTTGGGCCAAACATCACAGCTATTGATTAAATGTTTATATTGATGTCTACACAGGTTGTAAAAAATTGTAACAAAAACCTGGAAAAGACTGAATTTTAGCCTTTGACTATCCCTCTAACATCCATATAGAATATCTCCAGATTCTAAAAAACTATAGGAGGTATTTTGCACAACTAAAGTTCTGATACTTAAAAAAAAACCCCTTTCCTGAAAAGCAAAAGAATATACATTACACCCTCCTTCCAAAACAAAACAGAAGTAAAAGGGACTGTTTTTAACTTAATAAAAGTTAGATGTCTAGCCAAGTTCTGTTTAAACATTAAGTGCACTATTTGACTGTCACCTCAACTGGAAATATTTCATTCATTCAGTACTCTAAAAATATATCACCTTCTTAAATTCTTCTCAAGTATGTACTCGATATTTGAGTTTTTCCAACAACCTCAAGCAAGTCTTCAGGTTAAACTTCATAACAAATCCTAGGTAGTGTAAGTCTTTGCTATTAATGTTCTAAACACGTTTTGGCTTCATGTAAGAAGCCACTTAACACAGGCCACTATCTTCCTGGTTTTCTTCATTGCTAATAAAATTAAATAATTCTTGTGCAGGATTAAAAAAAATAAATCTGGGTTGTGTTTGTCTTTACTCCTTAATATGAAGGCTTTTTCCTAGTTTAGGAATAACAGCACAATTGGTAAAATGGCTTTTTTTTGCTAACTGTGCTGGTGATTATCTGCGAAGGTTCAGGATTGTTTATGGAGCTCCAGCACAGCAGCTCGGTTCAGATGTGAATTTTCTGTTCCCATTTGTAGATGTGCATATGCACTGTCTGTGCTCCAGCCACACAAACAGCCTGAGGTTCCCAGTTATGTGACAGGCAATGCCTAAACTATTCCACACCCATTCCCCCGGTCACGGCATCCACTCATTGCCCCAAACCTAGGGATATTGAACACTTAACACAGGCTTCCTTCATGCAGAAGTCAGTCCCCAAAGTCAAACAGGTGTTAATATAAACAAACCAACCCCAAAGAGTTTAAAAAGTATTCAGACTAAAAATTCTTTCCCCTTCCCAAATCTGTCATCGACACTCTCTTGGCTCCGGTTACACCGTGTTTCCAGGGCTGGTCACTGCCCTGATAGAGCTTGAAATTCTAACGTGAAAACACAAAAAATTAGTCAAGAGGCCTGAACATCAATGGTTGGAGCACAACACAGCCCAGCTAACACCATGGAGACAGGCTCCACGCCCTAAAAGTTCTGTTCTGCTCCGTTGGGTTCACAACCATACTGAAAATCCTCATTTAACCATTTAACCACTCTAAAGTTCAATAGCTCAGCTTTGGCTCTCTAGTTAAACCAAAGGAGGATGGTGGGAAGACTCAAGCAGCATCATGCCAGAGAATCAACAGAAACCTTTCCTACCATCACTGATGATGAGCTTCATGGTGAAAAACTAACAAAAGCAAATAACCAAATGGATAAAGATGGGGCAGAAACAGGGGCTGTACAACTGCATTAACTGCAACACAGCCAGAGCACAAGCCTTGGACCAAACAACACTAATAAGGATTGGGGAAGAATTAGGGTGCTAGAATATATCCCTCTCCTCCTCTCAAACCCAGGCACCTACATGTGCATTTTTAACCTCTAATATTATACAGCTTTTTCATTTACCTTATCACTAATGAAGCAATTCACAATAGCAAACCAGGGTATCCACATTCAGGGACACAGGGTAAGGAATCAAACACACCCACTGGCTGTGCAGAGGTCTTTCCCATTGTATAGGCTGCCAAACCCCCTGAAGGTAAATGCACACACTATATACCTACACCTATACTTCATTTATTTAAAGAGAAATATAATCCCTTGTAGGATTCAGTAACTTCGAGGTGGTTACTTAATAGAGGATTTCATTAAAATGCTGATATTCTCTTATGCATTTCATGCCAGTTTAGGTTTGGAAATGTACTGTTTTTACAAAGCACTTTCTTACATTAATTCACACTGATTCATAATACCTTCCTTTGACTCTGCAGCATTAATTCCTCTGATTGCATTAGAACAAAGGCTAAAATTATTCTCAAGTGATCACAACACACAAACAAAGGCCAATGTTCAAGAGCCTTAGTTTTTCCAGAGCTTTCATCCATATCACTGTAGATTAGGAAAAATAAGTGGTAAAAGAAATAAACAGTTTGAGAAAGAAAACACTCCAAAGTTAGAATAAAATTTGCCTCCAACATTGTTACAAAAACAATCCATACCCTCTTCCTCTGAATTTTTAAACACCTAAAGTTACATTCTCAGTTTCAGCAGAGTATTTCTGTGTTCACACCCTGAGACATCTGTTTTTAAGCAGTATACATGAGACAACACTCTTAAAAAACATAACCTCCTTAGCAAAATAACTTTGCATCCTGTAGGTTTGGTGCTGTAGGAAAAAAGCCACACAGAAGCAATATATGAAAAGAAGGGCCTATTTTACACTTTCCCTTTACTACAGAATTATCTGAACAATTAACCATTGTAAACACACTCAGCTTGAGAAAAGAAACCCAGTAACGTAGCAGAGCTGAACTGTAAGAAATGGTGGAAATCCAACGCTTCTGAGAATAATGAAACGATCTCACTGCTGCAAAGATATCTAAGAGTACCCTTAAGCAATACAGAAATACTTTAAAAGCATAAGAAAATCAGGAATAACAGAAAACCATATAATCTTAAGAAAAATATCTTACGAAATAAAGGAAATTCATGCTATTTCTGAGTGGAACCACGATCTAGTAAAAGCATCTTAATTTATCCTGCTTTTGGGTGAGGAGGTGACAGCAGGCAAATACAGGCAGAAGAACAGGTGTTAGGAGGATGCAGGTGGTTCCTTGAGCCCAGCCAAGAGCAATGCTTAGATCTCGGAAGGGAAAGAGTGTACCCAGTGACCTCACCAAAACACAGTGACCTCATCAAAACAAACACAGCCACTGCAGAACAAAGACACCTTGTAGCTTTAGGACTTGCTGATAGCAAGGAGTGGGGATTCTCAGTAACCTCTCACTGCAAAGTAAAAGCACCTGTCCCAATTTACTGAAAGCAGATATTCTGGATAGTCTGCACAAAACAGACATTTTCAGCACTATTCTGTCAGTGTTTTCAGGTGTTGTCCCTCAAAAGTCTGTTTGCAATCAACAGAAATAAAGTGGGGTTTTAAGGACTTGAGCCATATAACCTCTTTTTAGCCAGCCACCTAAGAAGGAGATGAATCATAACCTTAGAGATCATAATTCTCTTAGTGATTATAAAGAGCTCCAATTATCACCAGCTCAAATGCAACTGTCTACATTATGAACATCTAAAACCTACAAGAGACTATTTCCTCTTGTTACATTCCTGAACTCAAGAGGACATTTCCCACCTGACACTGTACAAAGGACTGGACAAGTGTTTCTTCCTTCTAATTAGGATAGTCCTGGCACTGCTGGAAAAAGATTTCTCACTTCTGTTCAGCTAACAAGCACCTCTGTTATAAAGGAAGATGGCAACAGATCCAGATGTACATCTCCCTCACTCCAGCATAACACACAATCCTCAGCCGTGGAACACAGTCCCATGGCTTCAGGAACAAGAGCTCTTTTGACTCAAATACAAGGCATTAATATAAAAGAGGCTATATCTTTAATATTTTTTGAGTTCCAGGGTTATTTGCAGAATGAGTTAAAAGCACACAATCAGCCTCCAATCCCAGACGTGAAGAAAAGAATCTCATAAAGGTCTCTGACCGTGGCTGTCATGTCACAGATTGGCCTGTTTTCAGCAAATCCCCTGCCTGGCTCACTTTCTGCACTGCTGCTGCTTTAAGAATTGTTCACTGCTATGAAAAATATCCTTCATATCTGAAAGATTAATTGATGTAAAAATTTTGGGTATTCTCTGCACGATTCCCAGAACAAGACTGCCAGTCCTTCCCAACACAACACAACCAAAATAGTCCATTGAAGGTATGTTTTCAGTTGAGAGACACACACTGCTGGATTCCTACAGAAACTGATGTTACATTGCTGCTGCTTTGATATTTAACACAGAGGCAGATTATATCAGATCCTCCAATATGAAAGGCCTGGAAACGCCTGAACACCTCTGAGCCCTCAAAACACAAGAGCGATTTAAAGAAGTATTACAGACGTCTTTAAAGGCACATTCAAGGTGCTGGCATAGCAGAAACCCTGTCCATGTTTTGAAGAGGGATCATTTATCCAAAAAGTTCAGTCCTATATAGGCTTATATGTAAAAAAGGTAGTCCTGTTTCTGGAGCAAGAGGTTTAAATCCACGTTTACGGGCAAGGTGAGGAATAACACTCTTTTCAGTGCACACATTCAGAAGACATTTTCCTGACCATCTTTTGAAGTTGTGCTGTAGAACACCATAAACCTCCTCTCTGCTGCAGTGACTGTACTATTTCCAAGTCCTGAGTAAACAGACTACTTCAAACATGATGGAGGAACTCAGCAGCTTCAATCAACTTCCTTAAATCCTGCTGAGGCAGCAGCACAGAATGCCAGGCAACTCACACTTCCAAGAATTCTGCAGTAATAGATACTGCAAACCTCCAAACCTTCCTTTCTTCCCCCAAACGTATTCTAGCACCTCCACCAACCTTTTGTGCCATTGAGATTTTCACAATCAAGAGCAGCAAAAGTTATAATGCTGCTGGACTGTCCAAACAGGGATAAAACTGAAGTATCCGAGTATGGGGAGGCTGGAGGTGGAAGAGAATGGGAGAGAGGAAGTTTTAACCACAAATGCTGATCTTGCAAAAAATGCATAAAGGTTGCTGCTTTACAAGTGATTTATACAAGTCTTGTAAAGTGGCAATTTTGTCCCTACTGCATCAAATCAATAAGGTCATGGCTGAGCTAGAGAACAGAACTGAAAAATTCGGAGATGAGACGGAGTAGGAAAACCCCATATTCTCTAAAATATCTGGATGGTGACTGGTTCTCACTTGTACCTCATGAAAAACTGCCTGTCAGCTCTGGCAAACCTTCCCTGCTAGGTTCTAATGGAGGTAAAGAAATAATTTACCCTGGAAAAAAGGATCAATTGCAGAGAGTTTCTTAGATATTTAGGCAGAAAACATGAGTAAAACACTGCCCTGAGAAAAGGGCAATGCTACATCTCAACAAAGGTGACACACATTTGGCCTAATTCCACAGATTCACCTATTAATTTTTTTTTTAAATTATTGCCTCTAGATATTTGATTTTTTCCGCATGAAATATTTAATGTTTTCTCAGGACACGGCCTTCTCCTCAAGAAAATAGATGTACAGCTCCTGAAAACAGCATAATCTGAAAATCTGTGACCTTGTTTCTCTCTATGAAGGCTAAAAAGCAAAGCCGTGTTTTAAAATTAAGTTCTCCAATGAAATGCATAACACCACAAAATTTTTTTATTACCATAAATGCATAAAAAATGAACACCATTGAATTCTATCAAGCTAATAAATCTGAGAAAAAGGACTGTTATAGAGATTCCATCTCCTAGCCCTGGCTGCAAAGAGGTGGACATGAGAAGCACTTGTCCTGCCCTCTCTTCACTTTAAGGATTCTGTGCACAACAGGAAAAAAGAGAATCTCTTGTCACAGGAGACACTCAAAAAGCAGAGGTTCCCCAAAAAGATTACCACCCTAAAAATATGAAGATAAATAACTTAGCAATATTAAGTAGATTCTGACATTTCAAGGTATCTGAAGGTTAGATTTCTATTTACACCTGCCCAAGTCAGTAGTATTTAGAAATTATGCTCTTAAAACTGTCAGCAATTTACAGTTCTCACTGTCAAGTCAATATGGCATTTTCAACAGAAATCCAATCAAATGACATTTTAGACTTAGATTAATTTAAGGGAAAAAAAAGAAAGAATAGAAAATCGTGCCCTGCACTTCCTTCCACCTCCCATCAAGGAAGAGGAGTATCAGATGTTGTATCATTAAAGAGGATGGAAAAAAAAATGTTTTTTTATAATTCCCCAGTTCATGGTGTATAAATTACGCCACCCTCCTCCACCTACATTTCCCAATTCATGGTGTAAAAATTATGTCATCCTCCTCCACCTACATTTCCCAAAATTGTTCTAAAACAGAATCAGTATTTTACAACAGTTCTGCTGCAGGTACAATCACCAACCAATAGTGCTAAAATCTTTATTAAGGGCACACATACTGCATGGGAACGTTTTCAATTCCTACCTATTGAAATTCCACTGGAAAGGGTGGAGCTCTCGGCCTGCCCTCGGGATGGGACATGAGGCTCCATGACACTGTCATCCAGGAGGTGCCTCGGGCCTGCGTTGGGGAATGTTGCACTTTTAAATTCAGCCGTGTTCATTTTGTGTATGAAACTGGAAATGAGCAAGGACAGAACTGTTACAGCATTACCTGTGACACATTTCAGGAGCTGTTTAACACCCTGAAGGATTGCAGGCAGTGTGTTCCTCATGCCAAACTCAATGGTGGCCGAGTCACAAGCAATTGTGCCCAAACTACAGGAATTGCTGGTTTTAAAAGTTCAACGTACTCATGTAACAAAGAGAAACTCAGGAGTACATTAACAATTATTTTCAATATCCTAAGGCATTTTTGTCTTCCTATAACACACAACTGAACTGTAGGACTGCATTCTAGCTCATTAAAGGTAAGCTTACACATTAGAAGTTATTCATTACTGGACAGCTACAATCTGGCATTTTGAAAAGATCACAAGGTAAGTGATGACATAATGATCAAGATATTAATTAGAAGTACACCTGAATGGAAAAAGGTGTAGACTTTAGTGCAGCCATTCCTGCACAGTTATATGAAAGTCTACAAAGGAGGTCTCTCTACAAAAATACCAATAAAGCAGTTATTTCATTTTGAATTTGAAAGAATTACACTGCCATGGATTTGTTAAAAGTGATAGTTTTGTCATTCAGAAAGAGCCATTTTGGTTAACTCACTGACAGGTCTTATCATCATAACTTCAGTCTTCCTATTTTGACTAATTCTCTTGGATTGGGATACCACCACTACATTACATTGTTCCCTGGCCACAAGTTGGTCTGTAAGTGAAGTACGGTGTACAAATCATGCTACGTTTTAAAAGCACAGCTTTTGTAAGGAAACATGACACAATCTAAGCTGATTTTCAGATTAAACAAGATGCTGACTTGTATCCCAGACTGTGGCATTTCCTATGTCCGTGGGGTATCAGGTTCCGAGGAGAAGGGGGGGTTGGTGGTAGCAAAGCTCCTTCAGCTGCAACACTTTTCCGTCCACTCTGTGGAGATGCTCCGACTTCAGAGCCTGGGAAGGAAAAAGACATTGCTCCTGAGTCACTTCAGAATTACTGTCAGGGCTGCTTCTCAGAAAATCAGGGAAAAGTAGCACAAAACTTCCTAAACACAATTTATAAGGGATAGCCTGCAATAAAACTCATTGATATATTGATAATTAAACCCCCTGCACTTTAGAGCATTTGCACAGGATTAAAATCAAACACTCTTAGTTCAAACAGACCATCCAGCTACAAATATTTTTTAATCCTAAAGGTTGCTGCATTTGCTACACTGGCAAATGCCACTGATTCTACATTTTCAGACTCTTGCCTTCCACCACTTTTGGCATTGACCAAGAAGAATGTCCACTTTTGGAAGCATATGGTACCATGAGAAGTTTAGATGAAGGCCCTTCTGTCTAGACACAACAAAGAATGAATATTTAATAGCTCTTCACCCCAAGTGACACTAACAAGTTAGTGCCACAATACATACAAGAACCTAAAAAAATGACTCAATTCCTTCTTTACAGATCACCTTTAGACTTTTTATTACAAATATACAGTGTTTAAACTTCACACTTCTTTATTAGCCTCAGGCAAATATTTTCCACAACTCAAAAATAATGCACAGGACAACCTCAAGTCTTCTCACATTTGTTAAGCATTTACCTACTAAATCTTCTCTGGAAGCAGCAGAGTGGGGGGTGCTGGTCCCTGGTTCTATCTTTAATGAAAGTCTGCATCAAAGAAACATTAAAAATTACTTTATCAGGAAATCAAAACATAAGCTTGTGAAGAAGTATTTTTTAAATTTACAGTCAAAAGCTGTCTGCTTCTATAATTGCAAGAAATACTATGAAGTTAATATCAACTGTGCAGAGTTATCTTTAGCACATGCCATTTCCAAACTTTATCATTTGGTTCATACAGAGCAGGCCAGGTTTGCAACACCACCAGGACCTCCATGGCCCAGGGACCTCTGGCAGATACATAAACTCAGTGATGATATTGCTACTCCAGCATAAAACCTGGGAAGAATAAAAAAAACATACAACTGTTCCCCCCACCTTGACTAAAATATTTATTCCTGGCACACTCTGTATTTTAAATTTTTCTGTAAAGTCTACTGTGCCAAGTCAAGCCTTTTGTCTTTACTGGTCCAAAAGCCAAGATCCTTTTGTGTCTTGGAAAACACATTATCAACTTGATTTCATCCATAATTCAAGCTTTTTTCTGTAACAGGCACCGTTTAATGCCATTTCCAAGAGTCACACAAAGAAGGCAGAGAACTCCAGGAAGATCAAGTGTATCTTGTCCACACAGTTTCCAGAATTAAAAATCTTTGAAATTAGCAAGGTTGAAAAAGTATCTACTGCATTGTGGGGAGAAAAAATTCCAAGTTTGACAGCTCCTCTCCCTCCTGTTCCCAAACAGTTTAGTAATGAATCATTACTATTTTATAACTTAATTTTTAAAATAAAATCCACATATTCAAGTCACAATGGCTGGTTTCTAACTTCAGCCTCTTTGCTGACAGACACCTTAGGGGATAAAAAAAAATAAAACAGTCACTTATAGTAAGAACAGTTCTTCAAAATACACTCCTTGACCATAAAAATGTTCAGTCTGGAGATGTACAAAAACCATGGGTGTAAAAGCCGTGCTCCTGATCCACGTGCCATCGCCTCCATTCACTGCCCTGCCACCAAAACCTGGATTGGACAGGATGAAGAGACTGTAGCTCCTTCAGCAATAAAATTCCCACTGGTAGTGAGTCCTACCTAGCAAAGGTGGAGGAAGGTGGAGGGTGGAATGCATGAAAACAACATCACTAAGAAGCTGAGAGGGTGGGAATGGGTGGGGAACCTCCTCCAGCAGATCACCCAATGAACAAAAACCTCCTTCATAGGCAGCACATTTGCTTTAGGGTGTTTCCTCTCCTCAGGGCTAGTTCCTGTCTTTTGCCACAGATTTCCCTCCCTCAGTTTTACTGGATGCCAAATCACTTATTCCAGTAATCTTTTAATTAGGGAGGTAGAAACCTCAGGTGGGAGGCTGGGAGGAACAGGCAGAGACAGAGATGGACAGTAACTCGCCTCTCAAAAATCAAGTGCTTGCAAGGTACTCACACTGTATAACCCAATCAAAGAGCAAAATGTAAAATGAAATACATGCAAGTGAAAGCCTTAAGTCACCCTCAGTAAACACTTAGGACTGGGTGCACAGATGTCTTTGTTCTGATGAAGAATGACAGTAACCCATCTCCAATTATGGAATCCATCTTATTGACTGCACAGTGTTACAGGTGAGCCAAGTGTACAAGGTCTTTATCAGAAGACTGAACAGCCCTGAAAGCAAGGGCTTGGTACATTCTGGCATAGAAAAGGAAGGAGATAAGCCATGCAGCACGTGGAAAAGTGTCTTGGAGCACAGGATCCTTCTGGAACCACTTGCACCTGGTTCATCTGAGGTGCATAACCATGGAATCACAGCATGGTTTGGGTTGGAAGGGACCTTAAATCTCATCTCATTCCAACCCCTGCCATGGGCAGGGACACCCATACAATATAATACAATCCCCTGACACAAGTGCAATCTTACAAGTGACAGGCTTTGTGTTATAGAAGTTATTTTGTTATGAATTACAGTCAGTTATAGCATTTTGTACTTACTTGTAATTGTCATCTTCTACAAACTTCTGTAGTTCTTCTATGTACTGCACTGAGTTTAGATATTTTTGGACATGAGGCAACATAGGAATATCTGGAGAACAGATGACATTTATTATTACTATACCACTCATTGGTAAGCAATTTTCCAGAAACTATTTAAATAGATTCAGATCTCCTGACTTTTTCTGTGAGATGAAGGTACAAACTACAGTCTCTGGTGATATTGAAATTTTAGAACTTCATAGCAAATCTCATGTGCTGAGCTGACACTCCCCACATCCACAAACCCCAGAGCTGCTTCTCAGAGCACATGTAAGGGAAAAGAAAGACAACTTCCCAGGCCAAACTGAAGGCCCACACCTGGAATGTGGAGGGCTCTGCCTGAGGACTCCTTCACAGCCCATATTCTCTTGATATTGAGCTTTCAGGGAAGCCACAATCCTGTGCTAATTCACATTCCACCATTGCAAGCACAGCCTTACGACTTTGCTAGAATATGAAGGGGACTGTGAGGGAGACCTTTGAAGAAAAAATACATGATCTGATCCATGAGCAGAACTATAAATGTCCAAAAGACAAGCTGAATGTATTTTATTACATCCAGTAAAAGTACTACTCCAAAAGCAATCCTATTTTAAAATTCATGGTCATAAAATTATGAAGCACCTGGCTATAAGCTTATAGCATACCAGTAAAACTACTGTTTTAAATAGGATGTACTCCACATTTATCATCAGGAAATGCAAAAATGTGTGTGATGTAAGAAAAGGGCAATTTTATTCTGTCTCCTCACACTGATGCTCTGTCTCAAACAACAATACCAAAATAAACCCTGACTTTTGGTGTGAGAGGTTCATGGCATTCAGATGAGCTGGGCCTTACTTAAGTTGCTTCACAGCAAACAAATATTGAAGCTTTTAAAGTTCTTCTCTTTAATACTGCAATGTTTCCACAATAGCTTACCATATTCACAGGACTGCTGCAGATCTGAGATAATTCGGAGAATGTTGTTCATTAAGTTTGTTCTTTGCTCACTCTCCAGAATGCTCGCTGTGGATGGGTAGGCAGAGTCAATATATGTCAAGTCTGATAGGTAAATACCTGAAATAAGATCAGAATGAAAAGTTTCTTTACTTAAGTGTCTCACACTTAGCAGATAAAACTCACCAACGGTATTGTGAAGAATTCCTGCTTTCGTTGACTGATATGCTTGCAGGTCTTTAATAATGTCATTATTTCTAAATCTAAAAGTAATTACCAGGGCATGAACAACTACTCACAAACCCCATCTTCACCACAGCACCAATGAACAACTCCCTTGACAAATATGAAGCACCCTGAACACACAATGCTAAAACACCTGATCAAAATTACTAATTGTTTAGGAAGTCTATGACTTCTTTCCTCCAGTTCAGCAATTAAAAAAATACTAGAAGGAAAAATCTTATCTATAGCCCTTCAAGCTGAATAAAAACTCAGACTCAACTTGCAGCAACGTGGGAAAAGTTAACTAGGGAAAAAGAGCACTCAGACTGAAATGTGGAATGAATCCAACAGCCTTACAGATAAGACATTTTAAGTCTTCTACCTGCCTTTTCCCCCTGCACTATTTGTAATCTTACTACTCTTTCAATCCCCTGATCATGTACAGATGAAAATCCTCCTCCTTTACACAGTAACGCTGTAGATAAAACACTTTTATTTCTAAATGCAACTCCATTTCTTGAACTTCACCCAAAGACTGATCATTCTGCCTCAACTAAATGAAACACATCCTGACCAGCTCTGCTATTAAGAGGAACTGCTCTTCATCCCCTGCATCTTCCACAAGATACCCAAACTAAAAAAATACACAAACTCAAATAATATTATTAAAAAACCCAATTTCTGTTAAAGGGAAGTTTTAAAATTATATTTTGCTTCACCTCTCAGCCTCGTATAACCAAAATCATAACAAGGAGTTTGGCTTTACAGGTGGAAGACTATTAATGCAACCTCACAAGAACAGCAGTTGTGTTTGTATAGCACCTAACCAGCACAGTCCTCAAATGTGAGCTGGGAAACTCTGGGCATCCCTCCAAAACCAACACGCACACACGCGTGTGTGCGCACACACAGAAACAAATTAAAATACTTGTGGTTGAAAGGTGATATATAAAAAAGTGAATAAAAAGGTATTACACATGACCTGATACACTACTAAATCTCTCAATTTTCTATTCTGCTAGAAAGAGTTTATTAAAAAATAGAAAGGATAATCAGAACCATCAGGCAGTCCCCTTTAATTGCCATGCTACAGCGTGTAAGCTGTCCCAAACCTGACTTTACTAAGCTATGTCCAAACAAGCCTTAAAAATCCCAAACCTGCTCAGTCTTCCACAGAAAGAAGTAAATCATGCTTATTAACTATAATTAAGGAAATTCCCTGTTACAGGCACCTGCACTATTATGCAGGATTTTATAAACCACTGTATTTGTAGGATTATCTCTGAATGACTTGCTCGATTAAGCACAGAATTTTTCTTTTAGCTAAGTCAACAACTCTCCTGTGGAGAGCAGCTCTCTGAAGCTACTGGATGCATTGCTATGAAATCTAAAATCATTCTGAAAGCACACAAGGGTGATTCTCTTTCAAATGTAACTGGCACAGCCTTTGTGAAGAAACCGAAGGGATCGATGGCAGCAAACGGAACGCACTCAAGTGCTGGCTGAGCACGGACAGAACCCAACCCAGACTCTGCCTTCCTCAAGGAGCATCATCTCTGTGGCTTTTGCTACTTCTAACACTGGTCAGATGTTATCAAACATTCTGATACCTACCCAAAACCATCACACACACACACACACACACAGAGTTTTAACATTTTCCACATGTATCGGAGGCTTCGTGCCTTTAACAACCGGAGCTGGTTCTTATTAAGTGAACGTCAAGAATTGAACGCGACATTCTGTCGAACATTCTTCTAGACTACAAATGCTTCATTTTTCCTGTTGTATCCAGCCAGGCTGCCCCTTTTATTCCCAGCAACACAAATCAAGTTTTATCAGCCTGAAAGAATCTTTCTTCTAAATGAAGCCCAGTACTGTAATAACTTGAAAGGCATCTTTAGGCAGCGTAGTAAAAATGTTTGATTTGTAATTGCCTGCTGAACTCTTGCACAGTCCGTTGCCATATGGTACCTCCCTTCTACTGGCAAACAATCTTTCCTTGTTCCTGACTTCTCAACCTCCCTACCCCCTCCTTTTCTGGAGGGTATGGATAGGAAATCCGAAGGAGGAGTTTCTCCTGCTCTCCGAGTGCTCGCGGTGACATCATAGGTGGGCCGAACGGCTGAGCCGAGCGTGTGTTTGTTTAAAAAAAACACTGTCCAAAAGTGATGTATATGGAATCTGGGTCAGCTGGAGCTGGTTAGAGCACTTCTGCTCTATTCTGTGAGAATAAAACACTGCAGTTTCAAAAAACCATTTCTTTCTCTCTTCTGGAATAACGCACACCGGAGCATTACTTTTTTTCCCTTTTTTAAATGGTCAGTTAGTTTGGTTATCGTATGGAGAAACCCAATTCCTCAGTACAGCTTGGATCTAACAGAGAAAGACAAAAGCAGTTTTCAGCTCCAACTGCAGATTAACAATCCACAGCATCGGGTAATACAGGAAGAAAAAGCAACTTGGCCTCTGGATTTTCCATCTCCCACAGAAGCAAAACCAGCTGGAAGACTTTTTTTCTTGGTAAGTTTTAAAGTTATTCTTACTTGCAAGTTTCATTTTGAGCTATTTGTGAATGCTACATACATCTCCCTCAACGCACAATTGTGAAGAAACAAATCCTTCTCAGCCTGAGAAAAATTTGACAACTGACATTAAAACTCATTTTTGTGGCATTTGGTAGACTTTGGAAACTTGGAAAGCATTAGAAAGGACTCTGCATAAGAGCAGAGACTAACTCGTTCCAGTTGTAAGGGTGAACTAGTTTCAGTTGTTTAGCTGTATTGTTATCTACAGTTACAGAAAATTAGCACTCCCAGAGTCTTTGCTAAGCATGTAATTTGGGTACTGTGAACATACTAACGTGGAATTCCGATCCTACCAGAAAGCAAAAGCCAAAAGCCCTATCGATTTCAGGGAAGCTGGATTTCACCCAACACCAGAGCATAGACCTAGCATTACTAGAACTAGAAAATGGATACCTCAATAAAACCACTGTGAAAAGTCCCAAGCAAATCAATGCACATCTGTAAGTAGCAATCATTGTATACCGTTTCAAGTACATTTTTATTTATGGTACTTCTGAGGAGTGGAAGTTGCCTGAGTTGTGGAGCCAACCAAGAAACCAGTCATACACTGATTCAGAACGTAATCAAGTTTGTAGCACAAGCAATTGTGCAGCTGAAAATCCAAAGACATTGCTGCCACAGGCACTAATCCCTTCCTTCAACAATTTCTGGGAAGTGAATTGTACCTCAGCTGAACTGCAGTTTGTTTCTAAATAAAGATCCATTTTGTAAACATGAAATGCAGTGTACAAGGCAACACTATATTAAGTGGAAAATTGAGGGGTTTGTTACAGCTGTTTGGGGAGAGGGAGGGGGAAGGACACTGCTGCAAGTCAACGATTAAAACAAGGAAGTTGTTTACAAACAGAAGACAAAGTACAGATAAAAGTCAAAAAAAGACTTACTAATATGTAATTTTCTACTTTTTTCCTTTCCTCATGCTGACTTGCAAACTAAAATACAGTTAATAATCCAGAACAATGGAAATTAAAATTTAAGTTACGTATTTGTATGAACAAACTCAGAGATGTCTGACACAGTAAGAGAGAACGAAGGGGCTGATGCTAAAAGGAGCAGCAAAGTATTACAGAAAGCAAACTTAATTAAGATTTGGTAGCTATGGGAGGAAAAAAGTCTGAAGCAGCCTTGACAAACAAGAAAGATGGATCCTTTCCAGGTTTTTGAGCCCTTTTCCTTACTATCCTTTTGTGCTTATTTACATATGAAGGAGAACAATGCAAACAACAACACCACAACCCCCATTTGAGGCACATGGTGTGCTCTCGACACCAGGCTCCGTTCATTCATCATCAGCCAAGGCTCTGATTTACCCTGCTTAGAACAATTCCTAAATCTCCCACAAATGAAAACAGCTGAGTCAATAATTTTAAAGCAATAAACTGGCTATGTGCAAGGTTTTAACTCTCTCCCCCCCTTTGCTGCCTTCCAACTCCGGAGTTCAAATTTTGAAATGTTTATTTTAAAACAAATAATGCAATACTAATATTTCGCTGCTGCCAAAAGCATGATCTGAAGTATGGTCGAAAAAAAATACTATTTAAAGTTTTAAAGGAATTTGAACCTTTAAACTTTTGGCAGTAACCACATGGCTCTATTGGGTTTTAATTATTGTTTTATTGGGCTTTGTTTTTTGTAATCTGCCCTGTTGGTTTGGTCCTTAACATTTATACACCAATGAATGAAGTAAAATTTCCTATAGCAAACATAGCTAGATGCTTAATATATTCAGTATGTTTTAAAGAGAACTCTGGAGCCCCCAAATCACACATTTCCAAAGACAAAACGCACCATTTCGTTGTACCTGCCTGTTCAAACAGTGCAAACACACACAGTGGCTGCCAACATATGTAAAGGAACCCTCACATTAAAAAAAAACTTGACCAAAATATCTGGAAATGTTACAAAATTGTGCTGTGCTTTCAGAATATCTACTATGACAAGATTTACAAACCTCTTCGGCAGAGAATTTCTAAGAATTCATCATTTTTAAAAGTGACACGTTTTCAATGACTACTTCAAAAGCCCTTGATGACTTTTAGATTGCCTTTCCTAAATGGAATCAGATTCATATTCATCTCCAAGAGGCCGAGTTCTGTGACTCAATGCATCACATCTCTGACGAACAAAACCCAAGAACATATTATTCCTGGATCCCAGTCAATACAATTCAAAGTAATCCTGTTATTTCTTCAGAGGCAGAGGGACTTGCTGGAAAAGCACTTGTTTATACAGGGAAAAGTAACTTACTTAAATACAGAGATGTATTGAAAATCCATGAGAACGTTTCTCCTATAATAAGATTGTTTTCCCCACATCACTGGTCCTTCTAATGTTATGGGCCCAGTTTTAAGCCAAAAAAAAATCCACAGAAATCCTCACTTATCCTGTGTGGACATAGGGGAACATAGCTGGGTTTATTGATTTCAGCTGCTTAGGCAAAGCTCAAAAGAAAATGAAGCATGTATAACATCAATAACTGGTATCAGAGGATCTTTAGTCTCAGTGTTATAATTTACTCAAAGAAACCTGTTTCTCTTCCTGTTACATATAATAGGGCATCACTGGTATTTATCACTTGATCAGATTCTTTTAATAATTATTCTGAATAAAGATAAGTACTGATAGAGCATTTTCCATGCAAAGGGAATCCTATGTTCACATTTACCTGCAACACCTTCGTTACATTCATCCATCACACCCTACACTGCCCAGGGAGAACGAGAGCCTTCGTCTGCTCTGGAAGAACAGATTCCAATTTGTGTTGTGGGTTTCCAAATTCTACATCCTGCTGATTCTGAGTCACAGCAGTATAACAAAGAAGAAATAGTTTGTTGTGCAGAAAGCTGAAAAATGCCAAATATATACCAACTTCCACATCCTCATCCTTGCAACTCTGTCTTTGAGATAAAATATTTTGGGGGATAACACAGTCTGTTACAATAGTCAAAAATAGTAGTGACTGGCTTGTTTTGCTCTTTTAAATTAGAATTTTTGTTCCTTTAAGCACTTTTAAAAGTAGTAAGTCCAAGAGTAATTTTGAAAACAAGTTGGGTTTTCTTTGCACAGGGATCAGTCTGGAAAAAGAAAGAAACAAGAAGAAAAGAAATGGCATTAAATGTAAAATGGTACTGAAACTCTGTCCACGGCTCTGAGTGTCCACAGGCTGATGAAGAAGTCTGTGTTGCTGTGAATAATTGCACATTTTCCCCTGCAGAAGCCATAAAACACCAGTGTGTCAGAACAGACGTAATGCAACTTCTACAGAAATCTGAGCCCCAAAACTGGGTGGCACAGAAACACGACAGAACCAACTGAAGGGACAGCTTACCCCAATTTAAAAACATGACAGTTAATAAGGAGTTAAATAATGTATTTTAAAGCAATAGCATCTGCAATCACAAATTCCTGCACCTAATTTCCAAAGTCTGCAACCAGGTATTCCAGCAGCCCCACTCAATAGAAGCAACTCCAAACTTACAGGGGGGGTTGGAGACTGTGGTTCTCTGTGATCTGATCCCTGAGCCTCAACTATCTCCCAACAGTTCTGCCACTACCTAACCATCTAAACCTGGGAATCTGGGACACAATGTGTCTGATTCAAAAACCCTAAAACTATTTCCCAGCTCTAATTTTAATTTGTCATTTAGGTCTTACAAATTAAGGCTATCATCCTGTGATACTTTGGATAAACAGCTCCTATTTTTTTAAGCTGCTTGCCCAGAACATCAGGAAATTTCTGAAACAGTATTTTCATTTCCTTCTAAGCTGATTAAAACTCCAGGTAAATATCTTGCTCAGAACCTATTCTTGTATAACAAGTTAGGCACTAAGCTGCTTAAACATGACAAGCAACATTTTGAGACATTTAATTTTTTTCAACATCAAAATTTCCAGGGGGACACACACATTCCCTACCAGGGAGATTCTCGGGAGGAACTCATCCCTGCTTATCTGGATGTCTCAGTTTACTGCAAGACATTTGAATCATTTGAAATTCTGGAGCATAATCTTATGCAGCTGCTGCATTTGGCTATGCTGTGCTAGACCCTGTAATTCATTTAATGGTCTGACAGCACATATATAGACACAGAACTTGTAACTTTAACACATAAGGGTAAAAGTTCAAAATGAACACATTTAATATTAAAAGAAATGCAGAAAGCAGCCTGCAGCAGAATACATGGTCAGAACGTGGGCTGTGTTGCAAAGTGTTTGGTTTTGAAAGATTCATTTAAGTTTTAATGTATTTCAGGGGAAAAAATGTGCTGCTGTGGGGAAAATCCCCAGCCATTCATTATTTCAGTAACTCTGTAGGGTATTTAAAAGCTACCAAGAACTAAAGTGCCATTCACTTTCTCTTGGACTATGAAGTAGCTATTATATACTGTGAAAATAGTAAAATACTGGGCTTGTGCTATGGCTTCATCCCCAACCAAATGCCATGAAGTCACTCTCCCTCAATCTGCAAACACCGAACATAAAAGTATTGAAAAATAATTTCGGAGACTCAAAGAGTTTTTAAGCTTCAGACAATTAATTCAGCTCATCCTTGTCAGCTTAGAAACCACACACAGAGCAGTTCCCCATGTGTTTCCCATGATTCATGTGAACATTTAACCTAATGAACTTCCAAATCTGAGCACTGTTCAAGTGATTAATATTTTAACTGTCTGAAATTACCGAAGGAAAACACACAACCAGCTCTGGAGAAAAGTGATACTTTTTCCCTAACTTTTTTTTTTTCTTTAAACAGAACACTTTCAGCAGAGAAATATTAACAATAATTTTAAGTTCTGTTTTTGAAAAAAAAAAACACAAAAAAAGCCATTTACTAGTAGACACCAAAACACCTATTAATACAAACTAAGAGAAATAACTGTTTTGAAATAAACTTCCTCAAATTTATGTGCTCCCTCCATTCATGCAGGGTAAAAAAATGATTTTCAGTATGTGTTAAGTGCAAGTGTTTTCTCCCCCTCCCAGAAGCAGAGCTTGCAATACAACCTTCAGCCAAACAAAAAGTTAATTTTTAGGCAACACTGGCACATTTAATCAAGATTCCTAGATCCAACTCCATGTGCAGCATGGTTGGAAGCTTGTAACCACTTTTAGTGAAGCCAAAAAAAGAAAGACTTGACGGGTTTCCTGAGGTTGAGCAGACACCATTTGTAGCAATAATATTAAGGCCAGTAACAGAACTGGGAGAAGTGACCTGACCCAAAAGTCACCTTATGGTTTGTAAATGTGAATGTGAAGGAAGCAGCACAGCTCTGCTTCTCCTTCAGGGCCGTGTCTCAGGATTGCCAAATGCACTTAACTCCAACTTAGCAGCAACAGCATGATAATTAACTTGCCCTGCTCTTACTGTATTTCTCCCTGTAATTATCCAAAGGTCACTGTACAAGGGCTTGTAGAAGTAGCCTGGCAAGGAAAGCCAGATCAACAGCTGAGATAAGAACAGTGATCTGCTTCACAAAGCAAACAAAACATAAAAAAGAGGGCTTTTTCCCCTTATTTAAGTGCTACCTTTGTTTATAATCTCAAATGTTTAAAGCTAAAAAACATGCCTCAAAAAAATTCCCAGATTTTTATAATTTGAAGACTTTACACAAAGTTAAGAGAAATTAATTATTTTCCTTTAAAGATGAATGAAACACTTCAGTATGGTATTTATAGTGGTAACACACCTGATATTTCACTATTATTTGAATACAAATCTTCTCAAAAATACAAAAATAGCGTGACAACAATCTGAAATGTGCATCTCAAGGCAACTAAATAGGGACACACATCCAGACCAGTGCCCCAAGCTTTTCTTACAGACTTAAAATTACTTGAAATAGTAATTCTCAGTGGGTAAGACAACTACCTTAAGCTAATCTCCTGCCTAACACCAGTGTCCAAAAATAGTGTTAAAGATGTATTTTTCAATATCTACTACACCTGTGTATATATAAATTTGAAAAAATGGGTTTATATATAAATAGATATTTATATAGTAATTAGCAAATTATACATCTATATGTATATATATATAGCTAAGAGAGGACCAGAAACGTTTATGTAATCCAAATTCTAACATTTATAGAAATAGTTTTGTCTCTCTGCTTCCCTTCCCTGAAGGTATTCTGCTATAACCCTGTGCAGTGAGCACAGATCTGAGCAGTCCAGTCGACACTGGAAGTGTAACACAGAATCTGAGCAGAACATTGGTTCTGAAAATTTATCTGTTGCAACAACTTCTCTACTAAATCCTGCATGTAAATTTTGGTGTTTGCTGCTCAAACCAGAAAGCCAATCTTTGACAGTAATCTAATGGAACTTAACTCCAAGTAAGAGATTCCAAAGGCTTGGCTCCACACCACGGCAAATTCACCAGTTCAGGTAGTTTAACAGCCAAGGAACCTTAGTTTTGCCTCTAATTTATGACTTTATCTTCTGTCTGTTCAACAGCCTCCTGACGGTCACCACGCTCGCGCTAAAATGAAGGTGTTCAAGTGGACTTTGGGTGTCCTGCTGTTCCTGCTGTTGTCCATCGGGCGCTGCACGGAACAATCCACGCCGAGCAAGACGCCCCAGCGGAGACACCCTCGCTCGGCAGAGGGCGGGGAGGAAGGGAAGAAATGTGGTTACACCTTCTTGGTCCCAGAACAAAAAATCACGGGGCCGATTTGCGTGAACACCAACGGACCGGCTGCCGGGAACAGGAAGGACGAAGTGACCAGGATGGACATCGAGAACCTGAAGGATGTGCTGTCCAAGCAAAAGAGGGAGATTGACATTTTGCAGTTGGTGGTGGACGTGGATGGAAACATCGTGAACGAAGTCAAATTGCTGAGGAAAGAAAGTCGGAACATGAACTCCCGGGTCACCCAACTGTACATGCAACTCTTGCACGAGATAATCCGGAAGCGTGACAACTCACTTGAGCTTTCCCAACTGGAAAACAAAGTCCTGAACGTCACAACAGAAATGCTGAGGATGGCGACGAAATACAAGGAGCTTGAAGTAAAATACGCAGCACTGACTGATCTGGTGAACAACCAGTCTGTGACTATCTCGCTGCTGGAAGAGCAGTGCTTGAGAATCTTCTCTCGACAGGACACCCACGGGTCTCCTCCCCTCGTCCAAGTGGTGCCACAGCACATTCCCAACAGCCAGCCCTACACTCCCGTCCTTCTGGGAGGTAATGAGATACAGAGAGACCCGGGATACCCCAGAGATGTAAGGCCACCACCCGATCCAGCCACTTCTCCTACAAAGAGTCCTTTCAGAGTGCCACCACTGGCACTGATTAATGAGGGTAAGTTCCTATCGCTGTTTGTCTAACCTGAGATCTCTCCATTTCGGAGGGAAACTTTCCCCACTGCAAACACAGAATCAAGAACTGAAAGTACCTGGTACAGCTCACCCTTGCTCCTGATTTTCTCTCCCCCTGCCACCTCCCAGGGAAGGCTTGAGTTTGCCAAACAACCTATTTCTGCACAAGATGAATTTGTTGAAATGGCCGAAACTCGGAATTTCAGTCTAAACAATTCACACCTTTAAGTCACAAAATATTGGGTGTTTTCTCTCTCCAGCTGGGTTTGAGTTACAGGAATGAAAATTCAGTATTAGCATAAACTTTCTACTATTTAGCTGTTTCTTTGATGATGCCTGTCAGCCACATCTTACAGCAGCAGGCAAGGGCGAATAAGAGAAACTAATTCATCTTAAACAAAAGAAGTGATTTAAAGTAGTTCTTCTTTACACTTACATATACACATTTGCCAGAAGCCAATCCAGCTAGAACAGTTTTCATCCTTCTATTCTGACCTGCTTTAAAATGAACATCCAAATCCACCATCACAGTTGTGCAGTAAGTCTCTAAGTGTTTGGTTGAAATACTCAAGAGTGATAAGTTTGAAAGGATAATTGAATCAAGGCTAGATCCAACTAGATGCACTCAGCTTTGAAAATTTAAAATCAGTAACTACATTCCCAGCAATCAGATGGCAGTAGGGGATGGCAAGGTAAACTAATACCATAAATATTATGAACATCTATTCAGGAGATTGTATCACATCTTCACATATTGCATTTTTCAGGTCAGTAGATAAATTCATTTATCACTAGAAATCAAAATTAGTAACAAGATAATTAACTACCTCTGAGCTGCCCTGAAATCACGTTTCTCATTTTATTAAAATATTGACAGAATTGTGATTTTTAAAAAAATCCAAGGATTCAGAAAAACAAGTTCTCAGACATCCATTCAAGTCCTTACTCTTGGCTTCTGTCAGCACAGCAAAAGGGTTTAGTCAGGGGTTTTTGGGTTTAGGTTGTTTTGGGTTTTTTTCTTTCAAATTGCCTTTAGCCACAGCTCAAAGTTAACTTGGTTCCTAAGATGAAGCCAAATATTTCTTTGTGACTGTTCTGCAGCATTACAACCAACCAGCTGCTGAGGTAAAGAACAACTATTTTTATTCAAGGCCTGCCGAAAATTCAGGCACGAGCCCAACTAAAATGCCAGATGTCATGGGAATTTCAGTTGCACATCATGGCACAAAGGAAACAGCTCTTCCCAAAGCATCACGTTGATGTCTGGTCAGACAGCAGAAGTATAATTCTAAAAAAAACACAACTTCCTGCTTCCCAGCAAACCCTCACTTCAAGGTTTTGTTCTAAATGCATCCTTTTCTCCCTCAATACATGCCTGCTGCACATACAGCATGAGGAGTATTATCCCCTAAATTATCTACCCTGCTTTTCACTAACCCCTTAACCCCTAAAAGTTCAGAGTTTGAAGCTGTTTTTGCAGGGGAACACAAAGAAATCTTAGGATGCTTATTTTAACATTATTCAACTTATTTTAATATTATTCTCTTGAGTTGGAAGTTCAAGTGCTTCTTGCAGTGCCTTGAGAAAAGGAGAGTTGAGAATTGCTACAGCTGGTCAATCATCAAACCCCAATTCCAAAACAATGCCCAGTTATTATCTCTGACTTTTAAAATTAAGGTAAGCAGATTTAACAGTGCACAGAATGAAAACTATGTCACAGAAAAGCCACCTTCACAGTTAAAAGATAATGACTATTTATAAGGTATAAAGATGCCAAAAAAGAGCAGTGAAAACCAAACAACCCAATTAAAAATAGGTCTGTTAAAGGCTTATGTCAGAATAAACACCTGGACAAACAAGTATGTACAACTTCATCAGATACTGGAGGTGAAAGCTCCTTAAAAATACTTGCACACAACATAAGTTTACAGAAGGGTCAATGCACATCTTAATATTGTGGGTAGAGAGTAAAACTCAAAATACAGGAGGAACAGAAGGATTAGGTTCTATTTTTGGGTAGTTTGGTTAATTTGCACAAATAGTGCTCTAAAATTTGAGGAAGGATAACTTTACTGTGAATTACAGTTGTCAAAATTACCTTAAGTTTAATAATAATCAGTGCCCCCAAAATTTATTGCCACCATTGTTGCAAAAAGTAGCTTCAAGTTAACCCAGTACTTGAAAATTACACATCCTCCCCCCTCACACCCCTACTAATACCTCTCAGTTAACAATATAATTTAATATATTAATAGTCCAGTTTTATTTTGGATTTTTCCTCTACTATTGCCCCCCCAAATCCTCTATATAAAACTTACACAAGCACAGCTTCTATACCATCTGCTCAAGATAACATTTGGCCTCTTAAAGTTATTACACCACCAAGTTATTAAGCTTTCAACTTAAAATATTTAATCCCTTTCCTTCTCTACCACATTTAATTTACCACAGAATATCATCTGCACTAAATCATACATCTAAACCACAATTTTAGAAGTGAAATATTTAACAGCTCATCTTCTCAGAGTACTTCTGCCTTATAACTGTCTCAGCGACTTAGTGTACACAGACTGTTACAAAAGAGTAGATGTGCATGAGATACTTATTCCTTACATAGATAATCTACAAAATCTGCAAGAATTTAAGCAGAAAATCATGCTTTTTTCATTAGTCAGAGCCTCCACTCACACCAGCTCTGTGGAGAATCTTCCACTGTTTCACAAATGTCAGCATTTCCACTGAACCAGATCAGTTCTTACAGTACAAACTTGAAATAATTAACAAAGAATTTACTTCTCCAAAAAAGGTTCAAGGCTATACACCAAAAATTATGGGATATGCTGGATTTCCTAACACTAACAGCAAAACTCTGACATCCCTACCAAAACATTAACTTATGATAAGCACACAGACAAACCTGAGCATCAAAGCAGACAAGTTGCATCCTGTTTCCGTAATGCCAGCTGCATTTTAGAAGTGATTCAAGGGCATTATATAAACAGACTGGTACCATTCTGTTTGCCTCAAAAACAATCCAAACATCTGCTTAGGTCTCTCATGGAAAAATGGGTCCTCAATTCCTCCTCCAGTAGAAATCACATTAGATAATATCCAGCAGATTTAACTGAGCTCCTCTTAACGTTCAATTAACGTTACACAAAATTAAGACTTGTCTGTTTACACTTTTTTCTAAAGCAATAATTGTTTTACAATAACACTTTTGGAACAACATCCCTGTTCAGTTATAGAGCACCCAAATTTACTTTAAACAGTTCAAGGAAAGGAAGTGAGACCCAGCTTAACCCACAAAATTATCTATCCCATGGACAAACTCTGCAATTTTCACAATCTACATGGAAATTTTAATTGTGAACAAGAGAAAAAGCATTCATACACCACAGCTACAGGATTTCTTTCCTAAACTCCCATTCTTCCACTGGAAGAATGGGAAAACCACCACAAATCCTGAGAGTGCAGCAGAACTTACAATGATGGCTCAATGTCTGCAACACCCCTGGTAGTTCTGTCTTGGCCAGAAGCTCCAAGTTCTCTTCATTAGATACATAAGCTTTATATACTCTAATTAATATGAAATGCTTTAAGGATTTTTTGTTAATCACATACTTGTCAAACCTGAAAATGTAAGAGAAGTGCAATTTTCAACTTGCTTTTGTCACACAACCTGAATCTTCAGTGAAGGTCAATCTCCCTCAACCTCTACTTTTGATTAAAGAATAACCTCAACAACTGTCTTCTGTGCTGCTTTGCACATGAGCTGCTTCTGTGACTGATGAGTTCTCTCTGAACTTCCAAGGATGTTTGAGAAAATGAGCCTTCCAGGAGGAGAGGAAAGCTGTAGGTAATTTATTTTCAGATATACTGAGTTTTCAAACATATTTAGGGCACTCACCACTAACCAGTCATTAGAACACACTTTGCTTTTCATTAGTAAATAACCAGTCTCTCTAAACCAGCTGAAGCCATGATAGACAAACAAATTCTTTTCTAAAAAGCAGAAAATAAAAATATTACCAAAAAAATGAAAGGCAAAGTTTTCAGAGATATGTAAACTGTACTCTTCTTACAGAATGACCAGATGCCCTTCTCTAAGTAGTATTTGTAAAACCACTATTCACATGGACTAAAATAAAGCTTTCAAGCAGCACTGACAACAGGAACAGCATTTTTATAGAGCCAAAACCCCAAAAAACAAGTTTATGAGCCCTTTTAGCTCCTCAGAAATCCTTCTCCATTGCTTATTCCTTCATCAGTACCCATCTAACTGTGTCACACCTGGATGACACAGGAAACTTAAAGAGATCTCTATCCACAGTTTACAGCCCATCCAAAACACTGGGTAAATACATAAAGGGAAAAAATTGTGCAGTGTAGGAACTCTCTTTGACTAAATTCCATGTCTGTGGGCTCTGGCAGTAAATATTTCTTACAGCAGCTCTCAAACTACTTATGTATTCAGAGGTTTGGTTGGGTATCCTGAGTTTGTTTTGTTTTTAACTTCCAACAGTTTCAAATTGAGGCACCAGGATAATGAAGTAAATTGATGTCTACCTTTTGTGAAAAAGAAGAAAATAATTAATAAAAATCATAATGGACCTCAATATCAAGAGCCAGAGTATAAATCTTGAACACAGTGGACAAAAAACTTAGGTGTTGGTAAACAAAGTCTATTATTTGTTTAGCAAAATGAAGGTTTTGTTCAAAAATACACAGAGAGGATAGTGACATGTTTATTTATATATACACATTTAATCTCAGACAGTAACTTTTTGCACTGTTTTCCATGGTAGCTTTACACCTGAACTGAATTACTGACTTTCTATTACAAAATATTCCTGAACAATGGGCAGCCAAGCTTGAATGCTTACAGTATTTCTTATCCCAAAGGTCCATTCAAAGACTGCCAACAAGCCAAGGAAGCTGGACATTCCAACAGTGGGATTTACATGATCAAACCTGAAAACAGCAACGAGCCAATGCAACTGTGGTGTGAGAACAGCCTGGACCCTGGAGGATGGGCAGTTATTCAGAAGAGGACAGATGGATCTGTCAACTTTTTCAGGAATTGGGACAGTTACAAGGTAAATTACAGAGTGCAGAAAGTCAGTGGGTGAAGAAGGATAACTGGAAAGAGTGGCCACCCCTCAGAGGCAAACATATTTCAGAGGGAAGGTCCTATTTTCCCTCAAGGCATAGTTAACTTTGTGTGAACCAGCTTGTCTGAAATAGCCTCTATTTGTGATGCACAACACAACTGGGAGACACATGTTGTTCTAGACAGTGACTGGGAAGCCATTTATTACAAAGCTCTAACTAAACACATGACTTTTATTAACACACTGAGAACTACAGTAAGTACTTGTAAAGCTTAATTGTCTCCCTTATGAATAGACAAACTCAGCCAGTGTAATTATTCATTTAAACACATTAATAGATTTGCAGCATCAGGGCCTCAACTTAAAAACAGTCCTAACAATGAACTGAAGGAAATAATCTCCACTTGTAAATTTAGGTTAGAAATCTGAAGATGTCAGGCTGGTGAAGGGAAACACATTCCTGTGTGTTACTGTGATATTATGCACTAGCAGGCAGAATGCCCAGGATGAGAAATGGATGCTGCTTTGGAGTAATTACATGCTGAACAGGAAATTTGAAAATCCTTTTGGTTGGGTTTTTTAAATAATAATGTGGTGACTTCACACATACAGGACACAGTTTTCCCCTATGGTGTTGTGCTCATTTGAAGTGGATTTGATATTGCCACCTGCATTGTATCTGTAGAGAGAACTGAGCCACGTTCAACTCCATCAGTAATTTAAAAATAGTATCATGTATACAAAGGAATTGACAAAAAGTCAGCATAAGGATTTTTGCTTCTTGAACTTAATGGTTCAAATATTAATTATTAAATCAATAATGAATACATGAATTCTTCAATACATCAATCAATCAATAATCATTAAATCAATAGTTATTCAAAGTCCTTACTTCTCAGAACAGTGTGTGGTTGGTTTGGGAGCTGTTAAATGTTATAAAATGTAATCAGGGAGTTATGGAGTGCCTCATAAAGTAACCATAAACATTTTGATTACAATGCAACACCAAACATTAGCAAACTTGGGCAGAGGAGAGAGCAGATAGGAAATATCACTTCACATCTATTGTGCTGGCAGTCTGTGATTTGAAAGGAAAGATGCCTTTCTATTTCATTTCTGATAAATCCAGTAAAGAGCCCAGATGAATTGTGTGATTAAATTCACAGTAAAACCCAACACTAGTTGAAATACAAAGGCAACAAAAAGTTATTTGCCTTGAACAACAAGGTTGATCCATAAATCAGCCTTATTCAACCTGGAAATATAGCCCTAAAATTCCATTATTCATCCATTCTTACAGATTCCCTTAGCTTTGTCAAGAAATATATTGTTTCAGTTTCCCTGTTCTCACTCCCTTTACCTTAAAAAGAAGAGGACAGCCCAGAACACAGAAATTTTGCTACCTTTACTCATTCTGGCAGCGATTCTGGCAGCATCTCGTGCAGCTTAGCAGTCCAAGTGCAGCAAAATAAGGCACTTAAATGCATGTGTTGAGCAGTCATCCAGAAGCTTAAAGGCTTTCAGTGCCCAAATTCCAATGGTTTACAACACTCCTGCTGCTGAGTGTTTTGACAAACAAGACAAACTAAGCCAACGTCCCCCTTCTGATCCTCTTTCATACAGAAAGGATTTGGAAACATTGATGGAGAGTACTGGCTGGGACTGGAAAATATCTACATGCTCAGCAATCAGGATAATTACAGACTATTGATTGAGCTGGAGGACTGGAGCAACAAGAAGGTCTATGCCGAGTACAGCAGCTTCCGCCTGGAGCCCGAGAGCGAGTTCTACAGGCTGCGCCTGGGAACGTACCAAGGGAACGCCGGCGATTCCATGATATGGCACAACGGGAAGCAATTCACCACACTGGACAGAGACAGGGACATGTATTCAGGTAAGGAAAGCGGGGTGGGTGGGAAAAGTGAGGAACATGCATTCCATTAGTTATGTCGCCTTTTAAAATACAATATAGCCCCCCAAAAACAGCACGTAAATTCTGACAGAGTAACTCTACAGAAAGGTGCTTCAAACCCAGGATGACACAAATCACGCTGGCAGCGCTCCCTCCAAGCCCCTGCACCAGTCAGAAATTCAAATTCTATTACCCTCACTGAGAACACACTTCAGCAACTTTGTTTAGCTCAAGGACATCCTCATCACTTGCATGTGACTGCACAGTCAGAATCCCTGCCCAGGTGATCTCCAAGTAGTGCTGCTCCCACACAACAGTAATCACCAGGAACTAAAGCCTCTGGACACCATGAAAGGAACTGCAAGTGTGCAGAGGCTCAGTTAAATACCAATACTTGAGAAAGGGGCAGATCATTGGTTTTGTCCTCCTTAAAGCACACCTTTTTGCTCCTTTCCTCCAGCTTTCCCCTCAGCAGTAAAGGAAAGGTTGGGGACTGCAATACTTCAACTGCTTTTCCTCAGCTGTCAGTAACCGTAAAGCTGGACAAATCCTGCAAACTCTTAGACAAGCCTGTAACAGTAAAAACACAAGTTACAAACAAGTCTTTGTGGAGCCGTGGCCCCGTGTGCTGCTTGGGGCTGTATCAGCTCACATTGCTTCCCTTGAAGTATTTCTAAACAGCGCATAACCCGAGTTCCTGGGATGTTAGCTCATGGAGAAGCAGTGCTGGTAGCCTGAGAAGAGTTATCTCCTTTATTTTCAGCTGTCACATTAAACACAGCATCAATAATCCCCTCTCCACCAATGGTTGCTGCTGCAACAGAGCTTATAATTCAAGTAGGAGCAGCAACCCAAGTGACCACAACAGGCTGTGAAGTACTTCCAAGTGCCCTGTGAGAATAAGCCACAATACAAAAAACAGGTCCAAGGATGTGATTCTTCCCCTGGACTCAGCGCTGGTGAGGCCACCCCTGGAGTGCTGTGTCCAGTTCTGGGCCCCTCAGCTCAGGAAGGACATTGAGGTGCTGGAGCAGGTCCAGAGAAGAGCAACAAGGCTGGTGAAGGGACTCAAGCACAAGTCCTATGAGGAGAGGCTGAGGGAGCTGGGGCTGTTCAGCCTGGAGAAGAGGAGGCTCAGGGGAGACCTCCTCACTCTCTACAACTCCCTGACAGGAGGGTGTAGCCAGGTGGGGATTGGTCTCTTTTCCCAGGCAACTGTCAGCAAGACAAGAGGGCATGGTCTCAAGTTGTGCCAGGGGAGGTTTAGGTTGGATATTAGAAAGAATTTCTTTACAGAGAGGGTGATCAGCCATTGGAATGGGCTGCTCAGGGAAGTAGTGGATTCTCCGTCCCTCGAGATTTTTAAAAAGAGACTGGATGTGGCATCAGTGCCATGGTCCTGTAACCGCAGCGGTACTGGATCAAGGGTTGGACTTGATGATCTCAGAGGTCCCTTCCAACCCAGCTGATTCTATGATTCTATGATTTAGTAATCTCCATTTCTGCCCTTCAGAGCAGAAGTTCACCCATTTCCCTCTGTTCCACAGGAAACTGTGCTCACTTCCACAAAGGCGGCTGGTGGTACAACGCGTGTGCCCACTCCAACCTCAACGGGGTGTGGTACAGGGGAGGCCACTACAGGAGCAAGTACCAGGATGGAATATTTTGGGCTGAGTACCGGGGAGGCTCCTACTCCTTGAAAGCAGTTCAGATGATGATCAGGCCTATAGACTGAGGAGGAAAAATCCCGCAGCGCTCAAGGGATCCCGTATAAACTTCCCGGTGCTTGAGTTCCAGAAAAAAAATAAAGTATTACTTTTTTAATCATTATTTTGCACAATCTGCCCCTGCAAAAAGCAGGTCTACACAGTTTTCCTGTCTTCTTTTCCCTGTCGTGTTCCCCTCTCCTTTTTCAGACCCCTTCTCTACTGTGACAGACGGTGGGATTTTTTAAACACACATTCACAAAAGCAGATGTTTGTGCTTGCAAAGCATATTTATCCTTTGTTCAAGACCAACATACTTCACATAAACAGTCGTTAAAGCTGGTAAAAAAGTCCAGATTTATGACAAGATATAAGCTTTTCCACTTCAGAAAGCTTATGCTCTTTCAGGTTAGCTCAACTCTTACATGTAAATATGTGAAATGACACTGTCTTGCTTTAATGTGAAAAGTGATTAGTTATTTAACAATTTATTTAAAAATGTGGATATTGCTTTCAGTGAAAAATCTGACTTCACATTATTGTTTGATATTTACTCTGAGAAGCTACACAAAAAATCGGAGACATTTTAGCTTTGCCAGCAGAGAGAGATTTTTGCAACAAATAATTATTTCAAAATGAAGTGGCAAATTAAACATAAAATGCAGAATTCCTGAAGGAATTCTCTACACCATTAAGATCTGCAAGTCCTACCTTTTGTAAAACACTTGGGCAAAAAATACTCCCGATGTAAGAAAACTGATTTTATGAAATTATTGGTAAACTTCAGGCAACCAAATTGCTGGGTACTTTTTTACTGTCAACCTCCATAGTCAAACAGCCTAATTAAACAAAAGTATTGCTTGATAGTTTGAACTCAGTGGCAAAACTTAAAAGTCCTGATATTAAAATCCTGGCTTGACACTCAGAGCCCCTTCCCCTGCTTCCATTAGGAGTGATGGGAGTGGATCAAGTATTCACACACACTAATTTAGAGGACCAGGTCTCTCAATATCAGTTGTTTTCCTCCAGCACAGATTTCTGCTGTAAAACAAAGGTTAGAAACCAGCTCTGAGTGTGTTCTCCCTGTCATCCCAAATTTGGGCTGCTCTTATGACACACACGTTTCCCTTCCTCTACGTGTTTACAACTTTTGACACTGTCTATCTTGAATTTTATCTTCTTGAGATCGGATTTTCACTGGAATTAATAAGTAATTGAGGAAATTAATTAGAAAATACTTCCAAAATTGGGTACAACAAAACATTCGCCTTAGGTACCAGATTCTCAAAACTAAAGCTTTCTTCCTGTTATATAAAACTATTTGATAACTGTACCTAGTCACACAGGTTGCCTGATTTTATTTAATATTACATAAAACCAAATATGCTGTTCTGAACTGTAACCAGAGTATTTGTTTAGCATCTCATATGTGCCTTCAGGATTGTAAGGAACTTCACCCCTTTTTAACATAAGAAACTCTGACAGCTAAAAGAATAATCTAATATGATTATTAAGTTAAATTATCGGTATCAAATGCTATGCAAAGCTTCATATGTGATTCAGAGAAGAGGAAACAGCCTTCTGTGCTTTCAGAACATACTCTGGAGTAGATAAAGCTTCATTGATAATATATGGCTGAAAGGGCTGTAATTAAATCTTTGGTCAAGAGATCAAAGCCAACAAGTTTCACCAATATTTAATTGGGGTTGGTGGCGGTGGGGAATCAGTCCCGGCATATTCCATTCCCAAATTCCAAGAACTTTAACTGACACAAATGTTTACTATTCCCATTCTGAAATTGTTCTTCATGTAAGGAATATTTGTTTGTTACAAATATCACACAGACCTCATTGATTGAGTGTCCTATAAAATGCTTTTTATTTGCAAACGCTTAAAATTCAGACTCTCTATAGTCTATCCTTTTTTTCTATGGTAGCTGGATAGAAGAGCAGTTCAGGTAAACTTAAAAGCTGAAAATGCCCTCCAAAATGTTCCTTTAATGAACACTTCTGACAGCTTTAGTTCATTCAACCAGCAGATTTCCTCTCCTTGGCAGAGGGCTTATTTTACCCCGAAAATCTGTTGCCTGCTACAAAAACAGTGTTTGTTTATTCAGTGCAGTCAGTGAAAGGTGTACTTTGCAGAAACCCCAAAGTAAAATTAGCTTGCACTCAGCCTTTTAATTAAATCTTATATATTAGACATGTAAAAAGTGAGTCTTCCCCAGTTTAAAGCTGCAGGATGACATTAACTAAACATTATTACAAAAATACACCCAGAAACCTCAGACTGTAGAAATGCTGTGCTCTGAAAGGAAAGACTTAATTAAGTTGCCAATTTAAGATTACGAGGAGGGAAAGCATAGCATCTCTTTTTCAGGTTGGTTCATACCCTGTACAATAATTCACTTTCAAATGCTTGTAACTCTATCAGTTTGTAGCTTTTGGGCTGAACTTCCTGAGCAGGGTGAATGACTTCAAGAGTTCAATGTTTTCTCTCACACTTCTTTTAGAGAAGATTTTGAAAAGTGGCTGTAGCATCCCTCAAACTTCTTGCCCTGGACATTCAGAAGTAGTCTGTCTGTGAAGCACAGAGCCTTCACCATTCCTGTACCAACAGTCTAAATTTAACCAGGTAGTCCTCAAGAAAGCTTAACTTGTACCATGAACATGGAAAACCTGAAACATGGTTTTCACATTTATTTCCAAAATCTATTGCAAGCACCATCACTGAAGTAGCTGAATATTCAGCTTAATATACTGAATATACTTAATAACCTGTTTTCAGCTTTTCTGTTTCTTGTTATAACTCCTCAAAGACAGCTATAAGAAAATATTTCACAAGGTAGTACTGCTTAGTTAAATAAAAATCTTACTTCTCAAGATACGGCTCAGTTGTTTCATTGTGCAATCTCAGGTTAATCACAACTTTATAAGACTTTTTTATTTCCCTCCTGCCTCAGTTAAATGTGGAAGGACATCCCTATCTTGTCCACAGCGGGTGAGGTATTAAGACAGCAATCTGTACCTCTGTGGCTCCACTCCCATTGCAAAAACTAAACTGAAAAAGTATTTAAAGCTTTATCTTACAGTGCTAAGATGGTCATGAAAAAACCCTCTACCGCCCATATTTGATATTTGGTTGCACAAGGGTAAGCCAAGGATCCTCTGAAGGGTAAAACATTGACCCTTGAAATTGTAGTTGAAATTCTTTTATATGCTCACTTTCTCTATGACCTTCCAAAAAGGGCCTCCATGACCAGTGCCAATGTTTCTCCAGAGGGGATTTGCTAATGCCAAATGTAGCTGTGTGACAGGTTTGATGCTCTGCACTCTCCTAAAGAGCTTTTTTTGGGAGCACAGCAGCTGCTGGATCTTCCCACCAAGAGTAAAGAAATTCCCACTCCTCCTTTTCCCCTGAGAGGAGATGGACCTCCTGAAGAATCCCCCTCCCTGGTACATGCCATGACCATCATGATTTCCCTCTGCAGACTTTTATGGAGGCTTTTTCACACATCTGAAACCAGGAGCAGCACTACTCCTGTACATGATTTTATGGCAGAAGTATTCCTTTCAGGAATTGTAGCCTAGACTGATAAGCTTAAAACAGTAACTAAACTGAGCAATTTAAGTTTCTTCTGTTCCATATGACTCTCACATTAGCAAAAATGCCTTGGGAAAGAAATTTGAGAAATAACGAATATACTCAGGTCTTACTGGAAATCAAAGCTTTGATCAAATGAGAAAACTTGGACTCAATTTTCAGTCTTCCAAGATGGATACAGATTTATCATGACTGCGGTTTCAAGGCAATTTTGTTCTTTTTGCCACTTATTTCGACCCTACAAAATTAATTTTAGAGAGACTGCACCAGTGGGCATTTGCTGTTCCTCTGGAGAATTAAAAAAGGCTTGAGGACATTCTTTATGCCACTGGTAAGAACTGATAACATATGAAGCCAGGTCCCAACATATCCTTCAACTCCAGCAGGTCCCAGCAAAGAGCATTTCTTCCTTTCTAAATAGAAAAGAACTACATATTTCACTTCAAACTATCAAGTCAAGCCCAAAGTTTATCCTAATACAGAAGTCAGACAAGAAGCTTCTACTGTCTCGGGGAAAATATCTGTAACTGAACAAAACTGAAACAACTGCTTCCCAGTATTTGCCCTGGGACTCTTACAATCAACAAGAAAACAATTTGAGCCTGGCTTCACGTTTCAAAAATCAGGGCATATGGGTCAAAAGCATCTGGAAAGTCAAAAGAATTTCAGAACCATGTACCATGTGTATATACTGAATATATATATGTATATACTGTATGGGAAAACTATGTGTTTAATCACATTACATTATGCTTGGCTTCTTTTTTGCCCCCTTTAATTCAAGCCCTGAATGAGGAACACTGTGGGACACTAAAATTACTGTTGGTCCCTCACAGCAAACTATTTTTTCTATTTAAGTACAAAGCATTTAAAATTCAACCAATTCATCTTGACAAAGTTAACAGCCCAGCTGAGTAAAGGAAGTATCAAACTTCAGGAACAAAGATATTACAGTTTAGGAGGTCTTAGTGACCACAAGAAGTCATCTGGAATTCAGGTGTAAGAGCTACTCATACCTGCAGAAGTACCAGAAATTGGATACATGTTTCCTTAATTTTAGGTGACTAAAGGTATCAAACAAAAGCTACATTAAAGAAAAGCACACTGATCACTTTAATGTCTTAGTTTAAGTAACACTAGATTAGCTTGGCAACAAAACCAATGCATATTAAACACATTCATCTAGTTTTTAGATACACAGGAATGTAATTTACTAATAATTACTCCATAAAGCTGAGTCAGTCATAACGACACTGTTTCTCTTGTCACCTTGGTGTAACTAATGCAGCAATATCTCCAGATTTTAGCATGTTCCAAACCCCAAGATGTACATTTATTTATCTCAGAGGCTGGTGATTTATAGCATCTCATAAATTAAAAGCCCTCATTATTATAACAGTCAAGAATTCAGCTGTAAGGGCACTAGCAGGGGTAACAATTTAAGCACTTCTCCAGAAGTCAATCAGGGTATTTGTACAACATGTGGGAAAACAATTTCCCAGCAAACTGATACTGTATGTAAAATCTGAAGTGTTTGTGAGGTTTAACAGGTATTTTCTTGCTGAAATTCTGTCTTGCCACATACAGAGTATCCAGAATCAACTGGGGTTATAGACTCTTTAATGAAGAATAGAAACAGTTTCATGAATGCTTAAAAGATGGTGTTTTGTTTGTGTAATTACTGGAGAAATATGCTCCAACTTACCTAAGTAGGGAATACAAGGAGTCATCTTCAAGCTGCTGATATAGTCTCTAAGCCTTTTGTAATTATCTTCTTTACTCATAACATACTCCAACTTGTCAAAGGTGGCTTTATCCTTCCGGCTCAGTAACTGGGGAAAGAAAGAAGAAGGGAAAACCAGGCAAGCTTAAATTTGATCATTATGATTTCTCTTTTAGCCTTAGAAGCACACATTTCCACTTGCCCACTGTTGTTGTTATTGGCTTGGGGTTTTTCTAATAAAGCTGCCTCAAAATTACAGCCTTTACTCCATAAGGATGAGCAGGCTCTTTGGATCATCTCTAGTGACATGCTGACCCTGTATGACTTCCCCTTGTGCTCACAGGGCAACTCCCATCATGCCTCCACTTCCTGCATTAAGGGAGAAAAGCACAGAGAAGCCAAGCACATTAAAGGTGTTTTCTGTGAGGGCAAGGAAGGACCCAGTTGTTAGTTCTTCAAGTTTTGGAGTTGCTTCTTTTTTAAATAATTTTTCTTCCTCTGTCTCTTGGGCTCAAAGGATGCAAAGAACACTAAAGAGAAGTACATGTGCAGAGACAATAAAAGCTAAGGCTGACAGTTTATAGCAGCAGGAAAGGACTTACAGCCTTCTAAATTGCTTTTTGCTTTCTAGTCATAGTGTGCCAACCCTGAGCACAACCTTTTTGAAATGCAAGAAAGGAGTGATGAGGTTTCAGGGTGCTGGCAGAGTGGGACAGGACTCACCTCCCTTCAGATTTTAATGATTATTTGCTTACATTGCCCAAATCCTCACTGGTCATCTACAATTCCTTTATATTAATTGGAGAGAAGTTGAATATTCTATTCTGTGACCTTTCTGGCAAGGTTCGCAACTCTTTTCTCGTTTTGAATGGGGCAAATCACACATTAAAAGCAGCATTTATTATTCTCCAGAGCTGAGAGTGTGTGCAGGCAACGGGCGAGACAAATTTCAGGCAAATTCAGACATACCGTCAGAAGACATGAATTTCATCTTTTTTAGGAACATTAGATTACCAAGCAAATATTTAATGGCTCCTTTCTACTCTAGATTCCAACCATATTAGGTGGCCTTTTTTTTATTATTTTTCAGGGGATGAATACACTTGCAGCTATTTTCCTGACTGTATAAGTCGAGTTGATTGAGGGTTGCTACAAACCATCTCAGAAATGCAGAAGAAATCCTTCCTTGTGGAAGGTTTTGGAGAGTTATTGTATAACTTACTCAAATGACTTGGTGACTCCAATAACAGCTTGAAGTGCCTTTTCTTGCTTTTAATACACAGAAAGCCAAAGGCTTAGAATTACTTCTAGAATTTATAAACCGAACCTCCAGGACAAGGACAACTACATCTGTTTGCAGTGCACAGCGCTGGGAGCTCTCCTGCAACTTCAATTTGCAAAGGTTTATGTATGATGAGGAAAAGCGAGTGCTTGGGGTTATATGAGAAATCAAACACCTGCAGAAATGTGGGAGAAGTTACCTGGCATTTCAGAGGCTGGAAGAGGGGTGAACTTTAAACACTGATACATGTGCCAACAGCAAACAAATAATCCTCCTAAGTGCAAACACGTGCATAACCAAGCAGGAAAAGAAACTGGGGACTCCCAGTTCTGAATGGCATCATCATGGTAGTAACTAATATAGTTGTTATTGAGTTATGGTTATAGTTACATTTATTTAGAGTCATGTACAAAAAGAGATTTAAAAATCAATTTGGCATCACAGTTACGTGAAACTGTTGAGGCATCAACTCCTTGACACGACAACATCAGAGAAAGAGAAGTTCTCCTCGAGATCATTTTGAAGTGTTAATGTCATTAACATTTCCTTGGAGAGATTTTTGGTATGGAGGAGCAATGTCTTACTTAACTGTGCATTTGGAAAACGTGCCCAGAATTCCAGATGAGTATCTCAGCAGGAGTGAATTATATTCAGTTTTGGTAACGTTTATCAACTGAACAACATTATCATGCAGTTATCAAAGAAACACTTTTTGTAACATCCAAGGACACACTGACATGTCTTCTGTGAAAATTTTCACCTCTTTTTAATGATCTATTTATATGTATCCCTTGCACAGGAGTATTTCAGTCACCTGAATATTTCTGTCACACTTCATGTCACAGCTCATCTGAAACAGCTGGAAAACTACACAAAGTATGGCTGATTCAAGGATTACTTTCTAAGCTCTGAGGCATCAATGAGCAAAAGTAATTCCTGATATTCTTCTTATCAAGGATACTATATAAAAATTATATTAATGCCAGTCAAAAAACCAGATGTCAAATAAAAATGGTTCCAAAGAACACTGTTCTTTCACAACTGTGCAAATGCAGAACTACAAATATACTGTCTAATGCAGTTATAACTATGAAAATAATTCTGAAAACTCTGAGGAAAAGTGTTAGATTTAGTTATCAGTCAGAGAGACAACAAATCTCTTTATGGCAACTGAATCAAGAGTTTCTGAACATCTGCTCTCCATAGCAAAAGAAAAATTCCAACAGCATAAACCCCTAAACGATTAAAATATGACCCACTTTGGCATTCAGAATTTTCCAGCAACTAAATACAAAATAGCTTCTGGCCAAATTAGAAGCCTCTGCATTTAGCAGAATCTGCAGGGAACTATTTTTCAAAGGAAAATATTTCTATGCCAGAATGGAAAAAAAATATTCAAGAGGAAACCATAGACTTCAGAGGAACTAGGAGCATTATGTACGCAGCAGAGTAAAATTAAAACTATCTGTAATAATTACTGCATCCTTGAAAACAGACTGTTGTGTTTTCCTACAAATAAATTAAGGATGTTGTATTTTCCTAAGAATAAATCAACCCCCCTCTGTTGTGCTGCTGCTCCACTCACCGCCCACGTCTTGGTCAGCCTGAAGATCGGAGCACTCTGCAGGCCTGACACCACTGCCATGAGTGCATGGAGATTGTTCAGCTCATACAGTTTCTGAGGACAAAAAATACATATATAACAACAATAAACAACATTTCAAGTGCTGTCAATAATGATTGCAGAATAAATAACATAAAAATGAGGAAATCTTGCAAGTTCTAAAATGAAGAGTTACAGAGAACTGCAGTGCATCCAGACCACTTTTATGGCACCTCTTAATTTTTCATTACTGTATCTACATGGTTTTGAATTAGACTGTACTACCTGTTTCATAGCCCACAGAGAACCCTTAAAAATACCTATATAGACATACATCTTGAGTAATACACTAGAAGTGCCAGAAATTTTCTGACATGCAAGCCCAACAAATTCCTTTCATAGCATTCGACAGTATTTTAAAACTTAACGTGCCAGAAAGGATAACCCAGTGGTGAATGATGTAATCATGGCAGTACTTAAAGTTTATGCAGCTACCAAGGCTGCATCAAAGCACCCAAAAAATAGTGTTGCAGGATGAAATCAAGGAGGTACATTTCCAAAGCCTGGAGTACTCCTCTCACTGAAGGATAATTTTTGGGGTATGACAACTAACCAGTAGAAAGCAACAACCTGATCAAAACTGAGCAGAGAAGCCACCAGGGTAAAGGAATTTGCTTTAAAACTCTCTACACAACACTGTTCTTAAGTGCTTTTTCTTATATATTTGGAATTTCCCTCCCTTTCCTTTTTCCTTTCCCTCTGTCTCCAAAACCATCAATCTGCCTTGGCCAATTGGTCCTGTCACAAAAGCTTAAAAACGGTCTGGAAGAAAATGTTGTTACCTCTTCTGCAATCTCAATTGTTCTGATAGATATGAGCACCTAAATATCCAAACCACATTCAGGCATTTTTGGTGGAGTGCACACAAATTGAGGTTTCACCCCTAACAAAGAGACTCTGATATAGAGAAATGGATACTCAACCACTGTACTGCAAATCCTGCTGAAGACATTTGGAGCAGTCACCAAGGTAGGTCAGTATTCCAGACAGATAAAATAAGGAACTCATCCTATCCAAAAAAGGCTTGAGGTCTTTTTTCCTGCTTCAAACTTAGCTTACCCAAGTTTTCCTGCTTAGGATGCCTTTCACAAGGTAACAGGACAAAACCAGCTGGACTAACACGATCCTGAATAAATGGTGAATATCAAAGGAGACTTTCTGTGCAAGGATGGTTTTCTGGATAACAGTTTTGGAGCAGGGCAAATGATTCTCTCTTACAGCTCCTACAGAACAAAGTACTCATGGAATGCCACTTTTAATGGCACCCTAAGAGCAATTCCAGTGGGTGCTCAGCACCCCACTGACAATGGAAGTCTGCCCACATCTACTGATGAAGTGCTTCCCTCTACTCATCCTCTTTTGGGAGGATTCTTTGGTAACCATGTGTAAAGGGCAATCACTGTTTTGTGGGGCAAGGTGTAGAGGGGTGGATATTTGTCCTATACCATAGTCCTACTATTTTTCCAAGTAGTCCTGCTGGAGTTTGTCCCTCCACTTACACAATAACCCTTTTTACTCACACGCAGATCCCCAAACAAGGTAAAGTCCGTTCTCCTAAAGGACAGTGTAGCTCATTAAAAAGGAAAAAAAGGGCTTTCCCAGCTGCTGCCAGCATTGAAACAGAAGTCATTACCTGCCAGGATAGTCTGGGAACTCTGGGGGAATGTAACTATTAGGTCCAATTAGTTCATGCATAAAGCAATATGGATGAGACACCATTAAAGGACCGTGAGCTCTACAATAGATGTCAGCACAAAGAATTCACTGTGGAGTGGATTCACAGCTTCTCTGAAGAAAAGTTCATTAGTGTGATCTCTGGCACCAAGCTGCTTTGATAACAGCTTTGGGGTACACAGGAAATCCTTCCAACAGCACTAACTGCAGGAACTTCACGTCAGCAGCTGTATGTGAACCAAGCCAAGATAACAAGTAAGTTAAAAAGTTTCTTGGTTTTTGTTACTGTGATTTTTACAACTCCCAGGTAAGCCAAGCCCAATTATCTAATTTTTAGAGCATGTAACTGTCTCCAAACCAGCAGCATTCCAGCAGACACTGCTGTCTGTAACCCAGGGGGAGGTCAGGCACCTTCAGGGGCTGTGCCCAAAGCTGAGCCTACAACACCCAGCCCTGGCCAGTTCCATCCCAGTACGAACCAAAGCTGAGCCCACCTGGCTTCCCAGATCTGTTCTGCACTGTGACCACACAGGGGAGCCTCTCCCTCCTATGGATCACAAGGCAAAATTTGTATATGTTTGTATTTCAAATGAAAAAAAAACCCCAAACAAGAACTGATTTTTAAAAATACATGAGATGAAGCTACATTAACTCACCAGATATCAAAGGATACTTAAGAGAGATAATTCAGAGTTTATGACCACAGCATCATTACTGAGCAAAGCCTGTGGAATCTTAAAAAATTAGCTTGCTTTGCCAAAATTTATAGTCAAATGCTACAGAAGTAAAATATTATTTCATTAAAAACAAGACAAGGAATGCATTTGAATACAAAATTATTGACATAATTGTACATCCTTTGTGACAGGTAACCCAAGGCAGCCACAGAACTCAGCTGTAGTTTCAGGCACTCACCATCTGACAGCAAAGACTTGAAAAATATCCCCCTCTTCTCACTATAGTGAAGAAGTTTCACTCTGCTTTGAAGGGCAAGGACTCTGCTTCACCTACACATCACTCACGGTTTGCTGACCCTTTTCTTAGGAGTGTCACTCCAAAAGGCTTTAGGAAACATTGAGAGCTCCAAAATGTTTTTGGAATTCAAGTATATTTTTGAAACCATATTTATTAACTTGGTATTATTCATGCCACAACTGGAATAAGAGATAAAAAATCCTTTCCTTCCAATGGTAAAGGCAAACAAACCATTTCTGTTCTGACTGATGCTGTTTGAACTGATTCTACACACAGCATTTTGGTTTAGCCAACCTAAAAATCACATCAGGTAAATTATACTCTTTTATAAACAATATGTAAAATAAAGCATCTTTGCATTACCTTAATTAAGCTAAATCAGGTTTCAGATAAATATTTCCCCATGTGTATTTTTGAACTGACCAACTTAGGTATAAAACCTTTAATTGTGGTGAATCCCACACACCCCTTCCCAACCCAAATTCTTACCTTTGCAGTTTTAATGTAGTGGCTCAAAACCTCAGCTCGTATTTTCAAAGTCTGTGCATGCAGAATCTCTCTAACAACCCAGAAGCTTACCTGGAAGGTAGAAAAAATTCCCTTTTAGAAAATACAGAGTTTCAACATAACCCTTTGAATAGTTTTATTTATTTTTATAGAAGTACAGTCTATGCAAACAGCCTGGATTTCAGGCTGAGCTCGAGGGTGAGATCTCACAGACACAAACCAAACGGCAAGACTCAAACTTCAAACAATGCCCTCCCAGGAAAACAAAATCATAGAGAAATTTTATTAGAAGTCTACAAATTGGAGGAATATAAACACTAAAACTGAGTTATATTCGTTGGTTTTGCTTTTCCACAACTTCGAAGCTGCACTACCCAACTCTCAGATGAGTTGAACAGCTTCAGCTACAGTTCACTGACATTTCCAACACCTTCAAAAAAAATTCATCCTGAACAAAAGGTAGAAAGTCCCTGCTATAACCTGGTTTATAGTTTGTACTCTTATTTCTGGCTATACCAATCACCTGCCAATTGATAGCACGGTACCACACTCCTGGGTAAGTTTTATAGGATTAACTTGACTGTGGTGTAAAATCACTGCTATATCCAGTGTGGTATAAAGGATGGTTGCTGCATTTCATACTTACATGAATGACTCAGAAAACCTATGTTTTAAAAGTGTTTTGTTAACATGTCTAAATTCTAACATTTTCTCTTCTCTGCTCCTTCCCCTCACCCACCCTCTGCCCCCCACAAAGAATGATAAAAAATAAACACCTTCATAACTGTAATAAAGCAGTAGCAAAGAATTAGCCAATAGTAACAAATACTGCAGCTTTTATTCATGTATTCACCACAAGTTAGGAAAAACTGAATTATCAAGATACAGCATGACTGGTATTTACAAAACTACCAGAAAAGGTGTAGGAAGAAATGCACCTTCTCATACCCAAACACCTTTCAACCTGTCATGTTGCTTTGATTTTTAAGTGATGCTAAAGAGCTTCTTGTAAACTAACATTGTCTGTGTGTTCAGGTTCCTGCCCGAAACTTCAATTAAAAAAATGAAATATCCCGTTTCACTTTGTCCAGTGTGACAGTTTTAATAGAGAACAGCATGAGAGGATCCACACCCCCACAAGGATTACATTTGCAGTGAAGTTACAGTGATCTGATGACAACCGGGATGTCAAAACACAACAGCTCTTTGGAACTGAAAAATGAAAGAATGACAAGAAAACCCACAAAAAAATCCCCACAAACATCTTGCATGACAAACACTTTCCTTTGGTCTGTTTGTCTAAGGCTGTATTAGCCAGGAAAGAATTCACCATGGAGCTCAGGTTTCTGTTTCCTTTCTTTTTTCTTCATTTTCTTTCCATTCCTTTTTGTTTTTTAAGCAATCTATCTCCAGATAAACTGTGTTGTCCTCACCAACAAAAAATGGTTCCCTATAAAATACAGAAGTACTGACAACATGAAATATTTGACAGTACTTCAAAATTCTGTCAAAAAAAAGTTTAACCTCAGTTTGATGCTCTGCTTTAGTTACACAGCTTGAGAAAAAGAACTTTTTTCCCTTGGCTGACCAACGAGTTTCTAAGGAGATGCTTTCCCTTTGAAGATCAAAGGAATTTAAATTTTTAACATAGATTTTTGTATCATAAAGAATCAGGTAGAGACAACACATGCCTTAAAAGCCCAAATCTCTTTGATTTCAGGTTAACAGAGTGTCCATGTAAGAGGAGAATGCTTTGATAGCCCAGACTGTGAAACACTTGCTCAATACACAGAAAATGCTCAAGCATTTTCATGAGGATGAAAAAACCAATTTATTCTGTTGGTCCTGACTTCTGTGAGAGTTCACTGGCATCGCAGTGACTGTGCCACACGAGTGCCCTTGTCTATCCAAGGAAGCCTGGTTTCCATCCCAATCCCAGCCACACCCATCCCAACACTTCCAAGCTCTTGCAGGGGAAAACAAACCCAAAGCAGAAGAAAATGCAGAACTTCCTTGGAAGCTCAGAGTCAGCCAGTCCCTTCAGAGACAGAGCAAGCAGGAGATACAGAATTAAACACAGTTCATCACTTCCATTGCAACCACTGTCACTTTGCTTTGATGTGTTTTTACTGACACAGACACTGGTTTTGGGCTGGTCTTGTCTATTAACTGGCATCTTTAGACAGCCCCATAATCTGATGTATTCCAAGCATTGAAAAAGAAATCATTTAAACAGACCCTTTCATTAATTCTTCATGTAAATCATGTGTATTTGTTCCATATATTGTGGTTATCTTGCTTCAAATCCTCTCTCACTGCATTTAAATGTTGTTCTACCAATATCAATCAGCTGGATGACTCATTGCCTTTGATACCAGTTCAAACCAGCATTTAAACCCTTGACATATAATTGTACATTTATATTCTTCCCTATTAAGGTCAACCTAGAAAAACAGGCTTAACTTTAGAACATATCTGTTTCTTAAATCACATCTTGAGCTTTTTAAATTATCCCATGTTTGCCTTATCTGAAATACTAATTTTGTTATACTGCTGCTTTGAAGTTCATAGTTGCTGCTTCCAAAGTTAGTTATGCTTTCTGTGCTAATTAGAAGATAGGCAAAATTGAGAACCTCTCTTTAATAGTTTCTGAATTTCTCTTCAAAGTATCTTCCATGCACACTAAACCTCTTCACCATTCCATTTCTATATTTCTGATAACCCCAGTCAAATCCACAGCGATTCAGCAACACTACAATATTCAAGACAAACTTCTCCCACACATAATGTTTGCATTTGGGTTAGAAAAAGACACAAAAACCCCAAAACCAAAACCCCCAAACCAGAGTCAGTAAAACACGAAATCTGCCTTTTGCAAGTGGGATCTTTTGCTTTAAAACTGGTCTAGTGTTTTGAATCTAGTTGACTAATTTCTCTAATATTTTGAGCTCTGGGGCAGCACAGTTCCATTCCCACTCCAATAAAAACCTCAAGGAGGAGGTTTTCAATAGAGATGATCTGACAACCAACAGCAACAGTGACCTTGACATAAACAGCTACCTTGGATAAACTGTGTTTGTTTGAAATACATGATAAATGCTTATTTTCAAAAGGTAGAACAATGATCTAGGCAAACCTGGCAGTTGTGCCCTGTGACAGATTTACCAGTAACAGCAGCAGTGAGCAAGTACACAACTCACTTTCAGAAGGAAGCAGAAAAAGGCAGAAATCAGAGTTTAAAAAAAAATAAGAAATTACATAATTATAAACAATACTCATCAGTAAATGTGTAGATCTATGGAGTACCACCTACCAGTGTATTCACTGACAATAAGAGAGTCCTGGCATGGAACAATTCAATTGATTTCTCTTCCCTGAACTGGATCTGTTTTTACAGGCACCACATATAATTATCACATAACTCAGGCTGGAAATACCCGAGTGCATCCTCAGTGGACTGCAATCACCTCCACAGAACCACTGCTGCCTCCAAAATGCTACCAGCAGATCAATCTGCTGTGAAGAAGCTGTTAGTGATTTAATATTCTCTTTACTCAAAAGTGAGAGCTGTTCATGGTTTTCTTTTGGCAGGTTGGGGGGGAGAAGAGACAGATGCATAATGCATAATTTAAACCCTGGGAAATTTCAAAGGTTAACACAAGTTTGAGGAAATGTGTTCCTGCCTGAGAAGGCCAAAAGTGATTTGCAGTGATTTTCCTGATTCCTTATTTAGGACTAAGCTTTAGAACACCCTGGTAAGTGGAGCTGAAACAATCTTTGTCCCTGTCTACTCCTATTATACACAAATAAGACTCATCAAGGCTTTCCTTGATGCCAGAAGTGGAAGTCCTTATTCCCATGGTAAGTTTTCCCCTCCTTCCTTCTGGCTGCTGAGCACATTTTACCAATTCTTTGGTATGTATAAAGTACCTTAAATAATAACAAATGAGAAGTGGGGTCCTTGATGAGGTAACTGCCTAACATGGTCCTTACTACAAAACCAGCCCAGAATATTCAGCAAAATGAACATTTCTTGGAAGAGACAACTTCCATGAATAAGCAAGACAGTAAATGTTGGAATCAGTGCTGTATCAATGAAATTAATATCAAAAGTATTAATGTTTTTACACCAGTCTACACACTCGAACAGGAGCAACTTGAAAAGCTATATTAAGAAAATTTCAACTAAATGCAAGAAAATCACCACCACCAAAAAAATAACATGAACAAAAAACCCCCAAATCCTCAACCAAACCCCCCCAGATCTCAACAGATGATGTGGTCACAAGAAGTTTTCAGTGTAACATTTTCTCTTTGGTCAAGTGGAAAATCAGGTCCAAAACCCACACCCAGGCAAGGATTGCAGTCATTAGAAGGTTAAGACACACTCTCTGTGTTTTGGATGAGAAGAAACAGGATTTGGTCATTCCTGAATGTGAGCAATCATGAAAAGTGAGAAAATACACAAGAATTGATGGGGAAAAAAAAAACCCTGAAAAGGTTAGTTTGGTCTGAGTTTCAGATGAATAACAAAGATGTCTGTAAGTCTGAGACTGGGTACAGAGGTTAGAGCTGGAAGAGAGCTTGTAAGTTTGAGACACTATTAAACATTTACAAGAGAAGAGAGGAACAGAATTACTTCATCTGCAAGAGAAAATATAGCATTACTTAAAAAGTATTACAGTTTTGAAACTTGCTTGGCCAACTACATAGCTGGAGTCTTACAGCTTCAATTGTGGAGAAAGCTAAAAATTCTGTTCTTCTTTTAAGGGCTGATTTTATGCAGAGAAATTGTTAAGTAAGGAAATCATAAATCTCAAACACACTACCTGAAAACCTTGAAAAAGTCCTGCCAAAATAATTACCTTGAAAAAATTCTGCCAAATAGAGAGTTAAACAAATTTTGTACAGAAAAATTGTTCAGAGTTTTTAAAGTTTGACTAGAATCACCTTAAAAAGGTAACCATCCTGACAGCAGGCTTCTATTTCTGGGGACAAAAGCATCTATGTGAAGCAAAAGACACGAACACAGAAGGAAATTACATCTAATTACTCCTCCAGAAATCCTGCATGGTAAGCATTTAACCTGCAATTATGATTCTCTCTTTATATAAAGGACAGCCAGCATTTATGGGGAAAATAGGCACTTTTCATCAATTACTGCTATTTAAAACAGAATCACAGCTATTTCTTCAGCACTGGCTTGGACTTTCTATATATCCTTTAGATAAAGTGTCTGCTATAAGGAGTTCCTTAAGTTTTCAAGTAATCAGCTGTGATCCAAAATAAAAGTGATGTGCCAGAACACTTAATCCCACAGACTTTTTAAAATGTGTACATGTAATAAGGCTTGGAAAAAAATAACTCACATGATTGAATCTTCTGGTGAAAGCAACAGCATTTGGTGCAGAACTGTATTTCTCTTTTTTATTCCAGCCACAGCTTGCCAGCTCCTGGGAGAACAAGGATGAAAATTCACTTCTTTAATTTAGTGCATAACACATGTTCAGAGCCATGTAGAGACACAAATCTCTTCAGTTTCAAAACAACTTAACAGAGCAACAATACATTGAAGTAACACAGTTACACTGGTTCTGATTCCTTTGGCAAATTGGTATTCCACAAGTGTAATTTCTGAATTGAGTTACTGGATTTTTACAGTTCATCTTTTGTTGAATTAGGCACTTTGATAATTCACCTCTTACTAGGAGATTCATTTTGTTACCACAGAAAATCCTGCCTTAAATGTGGATCTCAGATAGAGAGCAACATGTTCTTTTGTGTTTAATCACCTTCTGAAGATACTTAAAAGTCTACTGAAAAGATACACCTTGTTAACTCAATGTAAGACATGCCCCATTATTTTAATTTGGCATGTTAATAAGTGCCCCACTGCCCCGGCCCTGCACATCTGAAGGCTCACACAGTGCAGACATCTGTGGCAACAAATTTGGGAATCCTTTGGCTCTTGAGAGGAAACAGACAGCACTGGACACTGCAAAACAAGAGATGCTGCTCCTGACTGGAGAGACACACATCCAAACCCTTTCCCAGGGGTGTGGAGGCACAGCTCTGCAGGCCCTCAGGCCTGTGCTGTCAGTTCAACAGCTGAAGCCAACACCTACCCCATGTCCAGGGACAGACACAGAGCTCTGGGAGTGCCAAAAGCAGTTTTTTCCCCTCCCTTTAAGGAGATGTAAGAAATGCTTCTCCACCTCACTAGCAAGACCTCTCTCCCCTGTACAGGCAGCTTTCTTTTCTCTTGTCTATCAACTAAAATAAAAGTCATTTCCCTTTGCTGCCTGTCCAGTTTCCCAGCATTCCTGACTGACCCCTCTGCTCCATGGGACACTTGTTAAGACCCTCTTGCCCCTTGCTAGAACCAGCTTGTCTAAACTCACTGCCCTTGAAAAACACTCATTTCTCTGCTAAACAGACTGTGCTGCCTGTTCCATTACTCTATTTCAGGCATGGTTCTCAGTCTTCCTCTAGAATTCCACTTTTTCCACTACAAGTTTCAAACCTGAAGTGTTCACCAGAATTACTTCCTTAGTCTGCCAGTCAAGTCAGGCACAGGAGCTCCATCACTACAACCACCAATTTCCTATTTTATGTGATACATTTAAAATGAGGTGAAAAACTGAAAGATTTAGGATCAAGAATAAACCCCTGAACTTCCTTCAACTTCCTTCAAAACTCATTTTGGTTTTTATTCCTTTTTGAATACATAGAAGATTTTCTTTTCCTTAACAAAATACTATGGGAACACTTAAATTATAACCCGTATTACATGGCAGAAAGAGAGATTGTGTTTCTCACTAAAAGCTTTATATGGGTCAAAGTGAAAGTCTCCAAAAGAGGTGAGAGAAAGCAAGGATTAATAGCAGAACCATTCTACAACTTCAGAATTATCAGAAATTAAGAATATTCAATAAGTGAGGGTTTTTTTCACCGCCTAGCCTGGTGAAGCAGAGGGGATGAAGAGGTTAAAGACAGTAACCCACTAAAGACTTTCAGTGTGAGTACATATGGGCAAATAATTTTGGGTCATGTACTAAAATATGTAAAATAAGTAATCAGATTTTCCAATAAAAGCAAGCTGATGTGTTCTGCAAGGGGACACCTGGCCCTTGGTTAATGTTAACATAAGTACCAGCAGCACAACTGAGCAAGTCTGAGACTCCTTTTTGTTTCACAGTCCCTGCTCTCTGGAAAGCCACAACCACTACAAGAAAGAGAGAATAAAAAACACACCCCTTGTCACTCCCAGGGAACAGACAGAAATCTTATAACTGATTGGGGGAATTCCCATTTTTTTGTTGTTTCCTAAAAGTTAAATTCCAAATTGGCTGCTTTCATACAGACAGAAGTTTCTGTCAGAGAGGTGTGTTCTTTATGACCTTCATTTCTTATACTGTAGCCTGCTAATTATTAATTAACAAAGAAACAGTAATTCCTTCTCATTTCTTTTCTCAGAAGTAACTTGCAGGCATTTTTTGGAATGCAGAAAGGTCGTTTCCAGAACCCCCTGAAGTGATAAAAGCCTGCTTAAAGCTCAGGCAGAGAATTATGTCACTATATGATGTCCAAGCTGTGGTAACAGGTCAAGCCCCCGCTTCTGGCTCATCCCAAATGTAAAGTGATCCACTACTCCTTAATCCCGAGTTCAGTGGGCAACACTGAGCTCTCTGTCTGTGTTTTCACAAGCATGAGATGGTGACTTGTAGTGGGTTGTGTGCAGGAACTCGAGGACACACCTGAACCCACAAGAAGAAATTTGCACACAGACAGAAATAATTTGATTTATTTGCCACAGATAGAGGCAAAGCTACAGAAGTATATAACTGTGTGCCATGAGTACGTTCATTGATTTTGATGCTAAAAGTAACTATATATTGTTCTGGAAAGTGTTATTCAGCTTTGGTTTCTGTTAAGATAACCAAGATGAAGTTCTGATGTTGCTTTAAAAGAAAAGCGACCTATAATAATTAAAAAACATGGTTTCATACAATGAAGAACATGCAACACAGTAACTTTCAAATATTAAAAGACATTTAAAAAATACTGCTCACACCCCCTAAAGATGGTGAAAAGTCATCTTCAGCAATTTTAAAACTAAGCATCTTGGAGTGCATCTTACAGAACCCTCATTTGGGAAAACTAAGGAACACACATTCAAAAGCTCAAAATTCCCGTTCAGATACCATTCTACAAAGTTTGGGAAGCAAAGGGAGATTCAGAGCCTGTATAACGTAGATTTAGTGGTGAATTAGAACAACCTGTCGTCAAAGACCCTTCTTTTAAATCTCAGCACAGTGAGAAAATTGTTGTTCATCACCTCCCACTGGGCGTGCAGATGAGAGCTCTGCAATTTGATATCGGTGTCAGTAGATCCTGTTTTGTTTTCTAATTTCAAATTCCACAACACTTGAGTGCACACGTCGAGGGATGGGTAAAGATTTACAAGCTGAATCAAGAGGTGGGTATGGCACGGTCTGGTAGGAACTTGAAGGAAACTCAGAAACCCACAACACCCCATTAACCTGCTGTCAAAACACCTTTAGGCAAAGTAAGTCTTTCCATGGCTGATTTTCCCTTCTGCAAACCAGCAGAAAAGCAATTTAATTGTGTCCAGCTTCTTCTGACCTGAGAGTTGATCTTCATGGCCCCTTTCCTTAGAGGATTAACACAATTCAGAGACACATCAGACAAGGGACCTCTGAGTAGCTGTGGGGGAGCACTGAGGGACAGTCAGTACCTGCACCCTGCCAGAGCCTTCAACTGCTTTTGTGTCAACACCTGAGTCAAAACAGCCACCCTTCCTCGTGGATATTTTCCAGGGAAGACATCACATCAATTTTTCTTATGCAACACATACAGATTTCTTATAAATAATTACTTTCTAGATATATTCACCTACGCTCCAACAGTTTTTCTGGATATCCTTAGAGTGCTTTCAAATGGCAGAATATGTTTCTCCTGATCTTCTAATAGGATCTCTCTTTTTTTTTCAAGCTCTTTTCCAAAACTTTAAAGCATTTTTCGATTTTATCTGACTCTTTTAAATATTTTCCTCCTATGTGTGTTTGTGTACTACTTTTTCTAATGTTAAGCATTGCTGTGATGTAGGTTCAAACCAGATCAAATGGGAAGCTCTTTGAAAGATTAAACCAAAACCAAAACACCCACACAAATCCACAAGGGCTGAGAAATAGCTTGCTGAAATCATATAAAAGCTGAATCATGGCAACATTTTCAAGTACAGTTCAAACAGCAGCTTTCAAAAAAAATCTGCAGGTACACAAATGATGGAATCAATAATCCCAACCAAGAGATTGAGCAGGTTTCTCCACTGGAAGCAAAGTATTGTTCAGTGTGACACAAGAGTGTCATGACAAAGCCTTCTCCCAGTGAAATAGTTTGTGATAGACTGAAGGTGGCTGATGAGCTGAGAAAGACTTCCACAGTACTGGTAAAATGACAATAAACTGAAAAATAAACCCTCAAAAGTGCAAAGCAATGCCCACAGGAAAATGCTAATGGTACAGAAATAAGGGAAAAAATGAATCATTTATTGCAGTCACTGTGAAGATCCTGAAAACATCAGTTCAAGTTCAGCTGAAATCTGAAAGGAATATGGCATTACAGAAAAACAAACCAGAGAGCACAAATCATTGATATATTATCCTGACAGACACACAGATCACACACATCTTGAATGTTAAGATGCCATTGCAACCATTTCTGTTTTTCCAAATAGGATATGAACCAGTTACAGAAACACAGGACAGGATGAAGTATTAAACAGGTGTCAGTAGGTGAAACCCAAAACATTATGATCAGAATTATCAAATCAGGATGTTTTTCATTCAGAAACACTAAACCCCAGATGCTTCATCTCCAGCACTAACTGAATATTTAAACACCAATATTATTGCCCAAACAAACTATTAGTTCCAGATATTCTTGTGTTAAAAACCATCTGCCTCAGAGCTGTATTAACTGGGACAAAAATCAAGATTTATAGACATACACTATGCAATTCCAGAATTTGTATTCTGGCATAACTTTTTTCATTTACATTTAAAAACAAGGCCAATGAAATACTTACCTCTGGTTGAATTGCTTTAAATACAGGCACATCCATTAGTGTTATTTGACCCTGGAACAAAAATTTTAAAAATCACAAGTTAAGATCAAAATTAACCTTGCATTCCATTAAGGTGCTGTGCTGATTAAGAACTGCATTTGTTCTGTTTCCTTTTCTTATTTGGCTTTCCTTTGGTTGCTAATTTCAGAGGTTTCGGCTCCTACCTCAGGGCCATCCTGCAAAACCAGGGAATAGAGTGCTCCCAACTCTGTATAAACAAATAATAAACAAATTATGAGAAATTATCCTGCAGTTACACATGCAAGTCAGAGCTTGAACTAGGAACAGTATGGAAGAGGCTACCCCAGAAGACAAGGAACTGACTTCAGCTGCTCAAGGGCAGTTTCTCTTCAAATTCTGAATGTTCATCCAGGTGCCACACGATTCTATCAGAACATCCCTAACATTTGCCAATCGATACTTGAACCACATTTGATTAACTAAGCAAAGTCATTGTTCAGTTGCTCAGCAACAGTGCAAATCAAACCCAGCCATCTCTCTTGCAGCAGCTCAGAGTCAGCGAGTACATTTTCATTCTGGGTTGTCTGGTTAGCTTTGAAAAGTGTAAAGTCAAAGATTGGTGTCATGGTTTGAGAGCCCCAAAATCCAATTTCTGAGTCCAAACCCCCCTCCCACATCTCGACCCAGTGTGAGATGGGTTTTCCAGACACCACACGAGACTCAAAATGCGGGGAGGGAAATATATTACAATGACTGTACACATCTCATAAATATTATATTACATTACATATATAATCTTAACCATCTCTACCATGATATATCATACACAATTATAATTATCTTAACTCTTTCTTCTACAATAAAGCAGTATTTACAATGGATCAAATCACTTTTCCCTCCAAATAAAAGTCCAGGAGGGAAGAAGGAAGAGATCCATTCCACTCTCAGAAGCAGCAGTGTCTCTCTAGGGCAACTGGGTTTTGCATTTTGAAACATATTCACAGAGCCTTATTTTAAGCTTATTTAATCCTGTACAATTTAGGATTTCCTTCTGACTCCATAGGCTGTCACAAAAGACCATTTCTTTTCAAGAGCACATAGGCAGCCCAGAAACACCAGCGCCATCCAAGTTAGATATCACAAATATCCTTCTAATGATGAATCCAGGGACCTTGTTCTGTTCCCTCAGCTGTCAGCTGCACAGCTTTATTCCCATTTCCTTGAAAACAGCAGCTCCCCATTTATACACTCCAAGGTACACACTGACAGGTTTGTGGCTCTCACAAATTGCCACTGCCACTGAATGACACTGTGGATGGCAGAACAGCTCCTCGGAGAAAGTCAACCCTGCAGGAAAATTTTAACTGGGATGCTGTAGTTGAAAGCCAAAAAATGCAAAGAGATGCACCTGCTCTAATGAGACTCTGCTCTAATGACCCAATCTTGGTAGCACATCTCCTTGACCTCTAAATCTATTTTTGGATAGGAATTCTGACAATAAGCATTAAAAAAGATTATACAGAACAATTTTCTGTAACCAACACACTGCACACAATCATCTGCTATCCTGCAGTACAACATCACAGAAGCAAAAAGCCCTTTATGTGTTTTGTTTTTACCACACTTTCTTTCCTGGGCTCTGCTTTAGTCAGCTGCTCTTTCTTCCAAACGACACCAAGCTGGGCAGAAATGTTCATCTGCTGGAGGGCAGGAAGGCTCTGCACAAGGATGTGGCCAGGCTGGATTGATGGTCAGTTGTGCTGGGTCCTGCCCTGGGATCACAACAGGCCCAGGCAGCTCTACAGGCTGGGGGGAAGAGTGGCTGGAAAGCCACATTCTGGGAAGAGTTGACTCTTCCTTTTGATTTCCACAGTGAAGAAGCCACACCTGAAACAGCAGCCATAAAACTGTCCTGCCTCCCACCTGCCTGCTTAAGAATATCAAGCTTTCTCAGCAATGTGTTACTCTCAGTGAATATGTGGCTGATGGGATGGATCACTGTGCTTTTCAACAGAGGAAATCAATAGGAAAATCGGTTGGGGTTGGGAAGGTGGAATGAGAAGAATGGGCACTTCAATAAAATTCAAATCCAGGGTGTATTAAAAGATCCTTTCAAAAGGCACAGGCATTTGAATGGTTATTAATATTCCACTGCAAATCCTCCTCACTAAAACAAGATTACAATAACAGTACAACTGAAAGGAGCCAGGACACTGATTCACTGTTCACAGAGCAGAGAATGCTTAAAAATAAATGTCTTTCTTCCCAGCCCTCCAGAACCTGTCCTCTTCAGCAGCCTGAACTGCCTCAGCTAAATTTGACTGCTTGCTTCAGTAGCGACTCCTAAACCAATTATTACTTTAAGACAGGCTCAATACCAAATATTTATGAAATAGAATGTTTCATTAGAACTTCACAGTAAAATTTCTATATCAAAAATAAAGGCACATGTTTTAGATGGGGACATTAAAAAGGGCACCTCGACATTGAAAAAACAGATGTCAAGGGTCAAGATTAACAGTCATTACTAAAGATATTTGAAATTGCTATTAAGTACATTAAAATATTAAAAAAAGCCTGAGAACTCAAAATGCTCAGTAAGTTTTAATAGAGGAACAACTTTCTTTTAGTATCACGTTGATATTAGGCTGATTTTTTTTTTTTTTGCTAGTTTGGTTGATGTGTTTCTGCTTTTACTAAAATCTTCAGTAACACTGTATCACATCAGCACTTGTTCAAGAAACATCCCTTATTGAGGTCCCTTTCTTAAAGAGCTTGAAATTTCCATTAGGAGTTCCAAGTGCTTAATAAATTGCTCATAATTCAAAAGAATCGAGCCACTGAGAGCTGAATATTGAAGCTGATGGATAAAAAGCCATTTGACTTCATATGTACGACATCGTAACTCACATTAGAGTTTAAAAATACCTCTGACAAAACAGACAGTTTGAAACATTTAACTTGCTCTCATTTGTAAGTCTAACTACTGGATTTTTACCCTTTTAAAAAGGTGCTCTCTCACTGCTGAGTAAAAAACAAAGCAAACTGAAAGGCTGGCAGTCTAATTAATGGCACTTGAAATGACAAAACTTCAAAAATAATTTAGGATTTTTACATCATGTGCCATTGCTCAGCTTTAACAGCAAAAAAAATCTTCTGCCTCCACCAACTCAGGGGTATTTAAGCCCCAAGAAACAAAGCCACTAGTTTGGTTCCTGCAGTGAGAGAGATACAATGCACTAACTTTTCTCACTCCAGCTCCTCAACCCAGCCAATACAAATTCCTGGAGAGCTTCCCTCTCCCAAATGTGGTTTAATGCGTTAATATTCAACCCAAAAATCATAAGTGTTCACATCAACTTGTTACACGAAGCTGGCCAACCATAACTTCTCTGGTTTTGGATTGTCAGCCGCATAGATTTCAAAAAATAAAAATTATTACATGTGCAATAAAAAGCTGCAAACTTGTCCTTACTTATCTTTTAAATAAGCATTCTGATTATGCAAAGATAGGGAAACTTGATATTTTCTGTCCTTCCAGAAGTGATATATCTATCAAGTTCATTTATATATTACAGTATTCCTTCATTGCCAAGGTAAAGAGTGAGCCAAATGGAATTTTTGTGTCTGTGTTTGCCCTAGATCCTAGATAACAGCTCTGGAATATGATTAGAAGAGGTATGTTTTTAATATATAACTAATATATTTCCCAATTCTCAACCACTTGAAGAGCTCTACAAGGGAAAAACCATCTTTTAAAAACAGAGAATGATCATTTTCCAATTAACACACCAGAACAGTAGCTGGCAGATATTTCCCCACCCCTGCCCAGCCACGGGAGCTTTGCATGTGCAGAAGACCTTTCCTGGGGACAGTCTCCAAGAGCCAAGTTTAAACATATTTTATCTCTCGTGGGCGTTGAGAAGTTGGACTCGTTAACAATTAACTACTTCAAACTACTAAAATTATGACCACGCAGCTTCGTATAAAGAGGTTTTACCCCTCTCTTGGGGAGATGTGTCAGGTCAGAAATTTTACATCCAGACGACTAAGAGCTACTTTTCTGTGTCCTGCTTCTTTCAGGAATATGGAGAAGCTCAACAAAATGAAATTTTAAAGTATTTCCCGATTTTTTTTTTCCTCTTTTCTATGAGTACACCCGGATTATGCTCCTTCCATAAAACCCTAGTTCCATTTAGGACCACTGTGTTAAGCTCCTCTCCACGCTCCTCTATGAAAATTCCCATTGGATCTGGGCTATGATCCCACCTTTCTAGTCCCTAGCCTTGTCTCAAGTGTGAACTCTTTCTATCAGGCCACTGCTAGTTTTCCTGCCGTGTCCCTGCCCTAAGGACAGTACACTTCCTACACAGCTCCTGGACAGAGACCCTCAGTGCAACACGAAAAACTAAGTTTCTGTTTGGGATAGGAAAAAAAGGAAAAAAAAAATCCAATGTCTGCATTTTGGTTATTGAAGAATACTGCCATCACCTGATTTTCCTTGAAGCCATGTTGGTTCGAGCAGCACTTCATAAATTGTTCCTTAATCTGAATTTTTAGAAGGAATTACATTTAAGCCTTCCAACTTGGCTTAGCACTGTCTCTCTGAGCTGCCAGGACACTTTTCCTCACTGAAAAAATAGCTAAGCCTCTGTTAAAGCACGGCATCAGTAGGAGAATAATTCTGCTGTCCAGAAGGAACACCAGGGGATTCGAGTTCCTGTGTTGAAACTCTCCTTGTTTTCTCACAACGTCCACTCCAAAACTTTTATCATTAATAGCTCCTCCACATGCCATAATTAAGTTGCTTCTTCTTGCTCTCCTTGGGAACATGTTTACTCTAATGTTCTTGTGTAAAGTAAAGCTAACAGGATATAGGTAACTTGATATTTAACTGTCACAAGAACGTCTCTGAGAAAAACTCCTTGTTTCGACTGAACGGTTTTTAAATAAACTCTATTTGTGTATTGTTTCCAAAATAAGCAGGATCTTCTTCCAACAACCATTTGACAAAGCTTAACTGGAATCAAAAAGAAAGAAATACACATACATCTCAGCATGATCTTACTCCACAGCACTTCCAGGGACCAGGGTGAAGAATAAAGAATCCTTCTTAGATAACTCGGTGGAAAGGAAAAAAGCAATGGATTTATACAGCTGCGCTTCCCTTAATTCTACCTCAAATATTTACACCACCGTGGCTAAGCAGAAGTATAAAATGAAAAAGTGAGTCAAAAAGTAATAAACAGTCAGATAATTAAACAGTAGCTGTCTAAGAAATACGAATTTACTGTAAAGCAAAAAATAAATATTTCTTCAACCTGAGGTTCCCCAGCACCTTAATTTGGAGCTCATGTCCCCGAGTATTTTCCTTTTTTCCTTCAAGCCTCCCCTTTCCACTGCCACTGCACCACTAACATATCCCACCCCACAAATTGTGCCCTGTATGCTTAAAACCACAGTTCTCCCCTGGCTGAAAATGGGGAGCATTCACTGTGACCCTGCACACACACAACGGGCCAGACACCGCTGGGCAGTCCTGGCACCAACCTGCTTGTGGCTTCCAGCCCACTAATAAAGAATTGAGCAGTGACCAGCCTAAAAGCAGGTATTTACATCAGAGATGGTCTCCATTTCAGCTACAAAGATGTCTGCAGAATCCTTGGCAAAAAACAAACGTGTCCTGGTTCATGTATTCGTTGAATTTCCCCAAAATCTATGCAACGTTCAATATGTCCCCTGAAAGGGGGGGATGGAAGCTGCAAGGTGATAAACTATACATTTTAAATCAGCAGCAGCTCTGCCTGAAGATCTCACCCATTTCAGCTGTAACTTGGCCCTTTCTAAAGCAGCCTTCAACCTCACAAAGAATTTAAACCACCCAGTTGGAAACAACCATATAACTGACTATTACACCTAAATTACAACAAGAATTTCCATTACTGTTCAAACTGGAGCCCCTGAAGGGCTGGTGGACTTTTGCTACCAAGTCAGTGTGAGATAAAGGACCATTACATGGAAAGGCACACCAGGAAAACTAACATTCAGGGTAGTGTAAGATGACTGCCAAAGGGAAGAATATGGAAAGAAAATCACCAAAAATATCTGCACTCAGGTTTCTCCTTGGCTTGGTAAGCAGCTTCTTGAAAATACAGGATTACAAGTGATAGCTTTTGTTGTCCAACTTGCCTCTTACCCACTAACTGACTAACCAGATGGAGTTTTGAAATCACAATGATGTCTCTAAGTCAGTGGGAACTGAAAAGACATCTGTGTGTCTCATTGGTACTGAAACCACCAGCATGGCTCTTATTGCCAGTATATCTCAAACAAATATCTTTCAGACTGTTGCTCTTTTTCTTCCAGGCTGTTTGTCCCATCTGTACACAGTGACCTGATCAAAAAGCAACATTATCATAAAGGTACAGGATGAGACTTCACAATGCTCTCATTGACTTGGTCACTTAAACTCTCACCTTTATACTGCCTAAGCACTGGAATTCTTTGCCATTCCAGCCAAGATTCCCTAGCCATTAATCAGACAGCTGTCTAACCAGCTCTTGGGCAGCAACCTGCTTTTATTGCTGTTTTACTGGCTTTATCACATTATCTTTCCTCTCAAGGAACAAGGCACTTGGCCAGCCCCCAAATCATTTAATCAGTGTACCACTTGAGAATGAATTATATTTTTTTAAACAGTATTCACTCAGCCTTCCCTAGTGACAGATGTCTGTAGTCTGCACTGCATCCATTTTACAAGAGCTATCACTAATCTAAAAGCTTCCCCATACTTAGAAAAAGCAACAGGTAGCATATCCATGTCCAATCCATGCTGGTGTCCTCAAAAGCTTGGCCATACTTAACATCACTCTGGTAGTCCTCACATTTAACACTGAAATCCAGATTTTACACTTCTCTGTTATGGCAGGACTAAACCCAGGAAGAATAAGGAAACGGCCAATAAAATAAACACAAGCATAAGGGTCAAAGGTATTTTGCCTCCAAGGTACCTAAATTTTTGGCAAATTTACTTACTGCTACAACCTTCAGCAAGAATGATCAGAAAAAGGCAGCACTCAAAGCAAGCAAGTGCTACTGGAAAAGCAGATAAACCTGCCTGGGGAAACAAACATTAACAAAGAGGTGCAGCTGTGTAATGAAACACTGAAGAAGAAATGAAAATAATTATTTCCTTGCCAAAGGGCTGAACACTTATAGTTTTGCTCAATTGCTCAGAATTCTACCTGTAAGATATTTCATATCCATTCACAGTAAATGAAACCTGCTATGAAGAACTAGATACTTTGAAAGGGAAGAGTAAAGATGTTTCTTTTGGGGAACTGAGAAAACAGCAAAATTATACCAGGTAGTATAAACCCCAAAACACAAGCATAGCCTCAACATTTTAATGTGAGATTCTTAATTAAAAGATTCCTGTGAGTGGAACCCTACCCAGTTTGAGACAAAATATGAAAACAGTAAAAACACTGGATTTGAATACAGATTTTTATCTAGCTGAGATTTACTAAGTAGGTAACAATTAAAACAACCAATGTGAAAGGTTTCTGCATGTGAGAGATGAAGGATTAGACAGTAGAGCAGAAGGATTATGAAATGTGATACAAGACAAAGCACCCTGGTATATTTGGCTGTCCAAGTGAGTGACAGCAACTCCACACAGAGACTTATTGCTCTATTCTGCTGCTCCACAGCAGCCACTGCTTCAGTGAATGAACTCATTCTGGCCCCAGTGCATAATTCCACTTGAATTCATGCCCCCAGCCCCAAATCCCCTAAGTACTTAGATTTCCTTTATGTAGAGAAATCACAAGATAAACCTGAGAGGGTAGCCAGCCCCAAAAAGCCTTCCCAGGGAAAGCAGGTGATGCATTGCCCAGCTGTTCCTGACCACGGTGCAAAGGAGAGGCCCAAAGCACATGACTTGAGCCTCAGTCAGGAATAAATCCCAGTCACTCTCCAAGAAGAATTTCATGTGTAAGTACCTACCCCTTCATGATCCAGCTGCTTTAAATTTTCAGTGTGCTCATTAGAATCAATTTAGCCGCTAGTAATTAACAGAAGTAGTTATTAATGATTACAAACCAGAACAAACTTAATGGGAATATTCTGTGATGTATTGATAATTTCTCCAGGACAAATCCTCATGGATCTCATCACTTGAATTATAAATACAGTAAGAGCAATAGGTTGTTAGCAATCTTTCTAGTAACATACTTGAATCACCTGGAGGGACCATCTGTTGTCCTAATCCCTACAAGTAGGGTAAAAGTAAAAAAAAAAAAAATCACCCAATGTTTTGGTTAAACATCTTCTTTTTCTGTACACTCAAAAAAAAAAAAAAAAAGAAAGCACTCCCTACAGTAAGAATTAACAGAGTTAAAAATTAAAACACCTCCACAAAAAAAAACCAGCACAGATCAAGTATAGTCTTGCAACTAAACTCTGCATGTCAGAATTAAGCTGCATCACATAGATTTAAGAATCTTTGGTCTATGCTACATGTAAAAGGGTGAAAAATACCTGGACAGCAGAGCCCAAAAAGATTACTTACCATTAAACAGAATACAGACAATTAAGAACTAAAGCACAGGATCTGTTTTTAAAACCCATGGATGACAGAAGTCAAGCAAAAAGTACACAGAAATGGAGAAGCAGAGGAAAAGCTGCCAGGAAGATTCAGACATAAAGCAATAAAAATGACTGGAATTGCTCACCGCATATTCCTCTGGGGTGACCTTCAGAACATCAAACACCACGGCATCAAAGCTCTTCTTCAGTTCAGCTGAACCTTTGTCACTCAAGGACTCAGAGCTGCTACTCTTCTGCAGAAACAAACAAAAACACTGAGGATATTTTGGTCCTCTCCTCTTCTTTTCGTCTTGTCTTTTTTACGCTCCCAAAAGCAACACTTCTGTTCAAACAACACAGGTCACAGAATTGTTCTGTTGGGTAAGTTATCAATTAAAAGTCAGCCCAGGACATGGTTTCTCCTGACACAGACTGCTAAAGTTTTCAAGACTGTGGATATGGGTCCTTGAAATAAACTCTTGTCCATTTTTAAGCACTTCTGTTAAAAGGACATAGAAAGAAAACACTCATTTAATTACCACATCTACTTTTAATTAGATTCTGACAGTACAATCTCTCTGAAAAACCTGCCTTTAAAACACCACCAAAACCTCCAAACCAGGGAGGCATTTTCAGTAAGCACTGTTCTTACAGACACATTTCAGTTACAAGTCCTCTCTTCTCCTGGTTAGTCAAGATAGGAGAAAAAAAATACTCCTTGCTGAAAGCAAATTCATGTAATTTTTGCCAAAATATATTTTACTCAATTTTATCAGACATCACATGAACATTCAAGACTATTTTGCCGAGTAAAAAGGCAGCTTTTCCTCCAAGAAAATTTTTCAGGTGCATGCCAAAAAATGGTCAATGATTCATAAAACAAGGGAAGCACAAAAATTTGTATAAACACAAACAGTGGTCTTGGAGACTGATGGCAACTGTCTTGTTTAGATATTGACAATATTTGTGAAATTATTTGAACCCTTTGGATAACAGAAAAGTCCAGTTTTCCTTACACCTTGTTGTGGTGCTTCCTATTTCCACATGCACCTGCAAGTGCACAGCACACACATCTGCTAACAAAATTTATGTGTAAATATATAAATAAGCCAAACACCTCTGGTAAGGTCCAATGAAGGAAGCAACTATAGTCAGGACTATGGACTTTGCAGTGTTCTAACTTCAGCCCAAGCCTTCTTTTCTTTGACAAATGCATGACAAATGCAAAACTACATTAACTTCAAAATAAGAGGCAGCAGTAGATGAGGCCAATCTGCATTGCTGGGATGATACACACACTCTTAGCTGTTCATTTCTAGGGGGCAGAAGCTTTGGTGGGCAGGAGGACCCCATATCTATGCCAGAATATAGTCCAAGAGACAAAGGGAACAACTTTATTCCACTGCTACTGTGCCAGACTGTCCCTCAACACACACAGATACACAAATACCCGTCAAAACATTTTCACAGGCCTTGCCAGCCCAGCTTATTGCACTAAGAGCATCTGTTCTTGTTAAAACTTGAAAGGAAAAGCTTTCTTTTCTAGTTGTGATAGAAGAGAACACAAAAAAAGGCAGTTTGGCTTTGGCAAGGCCAGAAATCCTAGCTCATGCTCTCTTTTGGTATACAAAGATCAGAACTTTACACTATTCACGTCTAAACTGGGGGTGTATGAAACCAACACACAAAATATGACTCTGCTGGACGAAACCTGTTAAAAGGAAAACATTTTAGTACCTTTAAAGTGAAAATGGAGTCCCTGATCACCCACCAAGTGAGGTTTGCAGTCCTTACCTCTGAAGCAGTGGCTGCAATGTTAACACTGCTGGGCTGCCCGTTCATCAGGTCCATGCTGCCCTCACCATCCGGCTCCAGCCCTACATGGACAGCAGCAGCATCATCTCCAAGGCAACCCAAGAACCATTCCTACAGGGAGCAGAAAGTCAGCAGAAACCACTTGGTCATGTCTTTTAACCAAGAGTCAGTACCTAGAATCCTTAACAAAATTAAAGGGCTCTCAAAACGGCGACACCACTTGGAGGTCCAGACTTCAAATTCTAACACATATTTTAAAATTGCCTATTTAAAAACAACATAAACAACTGAAGGTTCCAGGGAGATCCATCCCTTACTGGCAGTATCAGCTTATCATATTCTTTTTCCTACTATTTCTTATATACCAGGAATCAATATGTAAATGTATGCAGCAGCTCTAACTTAAGGTTAGGTCTGCAACATCAGTTCACAGCTTTTCCTTTTATTACCAACTTTTAAAAGTTTATTCCAGATGTTAACTCTGTTAGATAACTTTAATAAGGTGCTATCCAATCATTTCCTATCTTATATGCCTCTTTATCAGCTTCAAGTGAAAAATTACCATATCAAAAGCAATTAAAGAGTGCAAGTGGAATTTATACTTTTCTCCACAAATTACCCAAATTATTCCTCAGTAAAAACACCCAAAACAAACAGAAAAACACATGAAGGAAAACCCCACACACTAACTTTTAGTGCATCCTTTCAATCATACTATTACTTTTCATTTCTACAGAGAAAATGTTGCAAAGAAATGCAAACCTTTGGCACCCACTACAAAAACAATAAGACTACCCAAAACTGAAGTGTTACAGAGAGTAAAAACTGGTTTATGCTTAAATTTAATGAGCTCTTAGTGCCCTCTAGTGTGAAAACTGCTATAAATCAGCTTCCTTAGGTCTGTGTCTGCAACAGGTGTGACTGTCTCCAAAGTTGCTCTTATTTATGAAATTCACTTCAGGTTTGTAGTTTAACTCTAGTATTAAATGTTCTGCAAATAAATGGAGAAGGGAAGTGACAGGGAGCTGGGTAATTCCACATGACAATATAGTATTGCAGCAGCTCATACTCGAGGCCTCTAAGGAATGAAATAAAATAACCTGAAAAGCTGTATCTCCAAGTGACCTAAACCAGGACTGTCAGACAGACAAGCCTGGAAGGCAAGAAACTGCAATATTTAAATAATAAAATATCCTCAAAAAAGCAGTAATTGTAAAGTGCCACTGTAGGAATGCAATACAGAAAGGAAGGCAATGAACAGGAGCCATGTGGCAAATCTCAATCAAATGCTTCAGCTTCCACTGAATTGAGCATTCCACTGAATGTTTGAGTATTAACAGCCCCATCTGAGCTGTACTTCTGCAATTCAGAGCGGCCATCCACATTCTACCCTTTCCTGTTTTGGAAAAACTGATGGGACCGTCTCATTCACAGGACAGAGGACGCTGCATTTCACTTAAACATTATATTCCCAGCCCATTTGCTTTAATTAAGAGTGATTGCTCCACTAAAAATGCACTTAACTGCACTTAAACTTCAGCTGGTGTTATACTAACAGAACGTACAAAGGGAAAATATACCTCATCTTTGGCTTGTGACTGTCACTGCTGTGCTGTCCTTCCCCATCTCAATTACCCTTCAGATTATCTTGTGTGGAATATTGCCAAATGCCCAGCTCCTCAGTACCTCTCCCCTATAGCCTTCTCATTTGCTGAACAGAAAAGCATGGAAATAAAACTAACTGATGAGTCACAACTTTCATTTATGTAGTGACAGCAGAGGACAGAGGTATCACATCTTCAAAACCAGTTTCAGGCTCCCCCACACATTCAAAACTGCACACTCGTCCCAAACTCATCTTCTCTGCTAAAAAAATTAGCCTTCAGATATTTGTGATTTTTTTTAACCTTTTTTTTATTAAAAATGACACTTGGGACAATTCCCTCATAACTATCTGGCCCATAACTGTATCATACAAAGCCAATCTTACACTAAATGTTATATATTTGACCCTTGGCTCACATAGGCTTCAGTTGTTCCCCTTCCCCATATTAATGAGAGGCAACAAGAGGGAGAGAATTTGGAAATTGTTTCTGCACAAGAAAAAGCAAAACCTGAAGTCTGGGGTGGGTTTTTTGTGGAGGTATTTGGACGGTATTATTTAGAAAAAATGATGCATATCATAGAAGCCTATGGAGTCAGCAGAGCAGCCTCAGACAAACAAAAGCAAACTAATTCCTCTCTAAGCAAGTGTTAAAGCCCAGTTTCCTAAATAATTAGTCTCACAATAACCCACAGGCTCTCACAGTAACTTATTTCCTAACAGATTTCCACCTTAGAGGATCTACCTGGAGGGTACAGCAGCGCTGCACATTGATCCAGGTTTTCCTTTTATACCTGGTTACTGTGATGGGAATTGAGAGAACTCTGTCCCTTAGTCAAGGAGGGTTGAAACTGCCCACTATGCAACGGAGAGACTTCTACAAGGCAAAGAAACATTGGATTTTTTTTTTAATAAATAGAAAATCACTTTGGAAATAAAAACAAACTGCATGCAAAGGAAACTGAGATTACAAAATAAAACATCTGCCCTCAGGCTGTATCCTAACAAAGCTGTCCATGCAATTCTGTGCCCATTACTGCATTACAAGTGTATGTCTGAATACATTTATACTTTTCCCCCGCTTTGTGGAGATACAGTAAGCAGCTGAATTAGTACTGAACTGCCATAAACTAACATTCATCAACTTTAAAGTTCCAGGATTTGCAGCATTTGAAGTGTTTTCATGTTTAATGCAGCTTTCAAAAGTCCATCACCACTCCCATAACAGTGAAAAGTCACAGCAACGGTTTTGGCCAGTGTGTCACTGAAGACAATTACTGAAAAATATCTCACACTGGAATAATTAAATCATTTGCTTCCTATGCTACTCTTCTGTTCAACACCAAAATAAGAAGGAAACAGCAATATCAGAAGGTGATCAAGAGCAGAGCAGTTCAGAGTAACACAGCTGGGTATGTGCAATGACTGTGATAGTGAGTCACAGAGTTTTCACTGTGTACCTTGTATATCCAATTACCAAAACTGAATTACACTGAGTAATTTGAACCTTCAGTCTGTTTCTCCTCTCCAATTTAATAAATGCCTCTAGGCTCAGAAATGGAATTGAAAGTGTTTTATATGATACACATAATACTTAAACATGCATTTATGCCAACCTGAAGCCTGGACACGCTATGTGGTATCTGCCTACCTCTTCGTGCCATGCATACTGTCCAGTGAAAAGCAGACTAAAAATACTGATACAAAAGATTCCTCACACCCAAAGAATGAAAATATCTAGACTATTGTTGTGGTTTAACCCCAGCCAGCAACTCAGCCCCACACAGCCACTCACTCACTCCCCCACAGCGGGGTGGGGGAGAGAATCAGCAGAGAAAAAGTGACAAAACCCATGAGTTGAGATGAGACAGTTCAGCAGGGAAAGCAAAAGCTCTGTGCTCAAGGAAAGCAGGGAATTCATTCATCCCTTCCCATGGGCAGGTAGGTGTTGAGCCATCTCCAGGAAAGCTGGGCTCCATCCTGTGTAACAGTGACTTGGGAAAACAAACACCATCACTCTGAACATCCTCCCTTCCACCTTCTTCCTCATCAGATCTGTGGCCTGGAATATCCCCATTGGGGTCAGCTGTCCCAGCTACATCCCCTCAGCCCAATTTGCTGTGCACCCCCAACCTACTTACTGGTAAGGTGAGGAGCAGAAAAGGCCTTGCCTCTGTGTAAGCAACCAGAACATCCCCGTGGTATCAGCACTGCCCTCAGCACAGATCCAAAACACAGCCCCACACTAAATACTACGGAGAAAATCAACTTTATCCCAGCCAAAGCCAGCACAACTAAGCAGGGGCAGTGCCACAGGGTGTGAGTGAGCACAGCTGACTTATCTCACTCAGCACAAAGGGCACCAGAGGGTGCCCTTTGTTTTAGACAAACAGCTCTGTCAGTGGAGCGATCAACTGACTGCATCACAGCTGAGTGAATCAACCAGTGGTGCAAAGGCTTCTCCCTGAGTTCATTAAAAAAGTGACTGTGTCTCAGAGTCATCCAAAGGAGCACGGGGGACTGAACACACGGCTCTGCCCAGAGCACAAAACTAAATAACAAAGGAATTTCAGAGAGCCTGAGCTGGCTGCAACCCACATATTCTTCCTGGTGGTTGGGGACACCCAGCATGGTGACAGTGAGCACACTCTAGAGACCAGGAATGGCCATCACATTGGTATTGTGTTTCAACTGCTTTACTGCAATTGCTGTATTTTGCTAAACTGAACTTGTATTTATATTGCAATTTCAGTATATTTTGTATCGCATTGCTAAATCAGAAATCCTCTGTAACATCGACTGTACTCAGATTGTTAATTTAACATCAAACATTACACCCCCCTCCATGTGTGGAATGTCTAAAAGAACCTGGCCAGGCAGTATTGGACTCTCACAAGTGTCTAACAGGACACCTACACCTGACTGCCTTCCACAGCAGCTGTTCTTGACTCAGCTTGGGTCAAACATTGCCCCAAAAATACACTGTACAAACAGCATTTTAAAACACAGCTCTAAAGTTACATTTAAAACTTCCTGTGAGAGCAGTGCAAAAGCTTTGAGGAAACAGCCACAATGCAGTTTTATGAATAGCTCAAGAGTCATGATGACCAATATCCTCTTTGTTCTTATTCATAATGTCAGTACAAAGTGTCATTTGTTTTGATCACAGATCCCCGTTAAGAAAACAGAAGTGCCCTGCACGGATCACGATGGACAAATATGCAGAGCCACTACCAAAGGCTTTGGGGACCAAAGAACAATAAGGACCAAAAAATCAGTTCCAGACACAATGAACCTGAGCTCCTCATCTTGTGGAAACATCTGAAGACTAAAAGAAAACTTACTGTCTAAAAGGCAAAAGCTGAGATAACTGCTAAAAACCAACAACACAAGAAAAACAAGACCAAAAAACCCACAACAAAAAAATACAAGAAATCAAACATATTAAAAAACCCACAAACCATACACTCCACACCAAAACAAAATAAAACCAACAAACAAAAGCCCCACAATGAAGCAGAAAAATCACCAAGGAATAGGCCACAGGACAAAGAATGTTCATTCGACCATGAAAGAAGATTCTGCCAAGTAAAACCAAACTGCACCTTCCAAACTGTATCCTGCAGTTTTACACCCAAGCCACCAAAACAGAAACCCAACCAGTTACTGCACTGTAAGAATAAAGGCAGGATGTACACAGGGATAAAGAAGAAAAAGTCACCTAAAGCCATGCTTAAATTCAATTTTCATCAAGCATGGTAATATTAAGAGGTAATATAAGATAGCAAAACTGATAGAAGTTGAAACTACCACAAAAGTGATGAAATCAAAGCCCAAGCAACTGAGCATAATCCCATCCTCCTGCAGGAAATTTATCACTGAAAATAATAAAATCCCAGACCCAGAATCACACACACTACAAAATCTGCAGACACACGAATCTTGGAAAGCGTTGGGTAAATTGCCACTAGTGAAGACTGAGATAAAGGGCACCAGTATAAAACACACATTGGGTAGAGGCATGATAAAAACAGAGGAGCTTAATATTAGAGAAGGAAGAGATTACTAAGAGTTATTAAATATGCCCATCTTCGTGAACGAAGATTTGGGGAAAGGTCTTTTACCTTTCCAGCCTGCGCAATGGATTTTTTAGGTGAGACACAGCCTGCGCTGAACTGAGCCCACCCTTTAATCCTAAGGTTCATCTGCCGGGGCCAAGCAAGCTTGGACAATGGCAGTGAGGTCCTCAGGACGTAGGTTTGTTTAGAGTGTCCTTCTCATAGATGGATGGCCACACAGGGCTAACGACCTCCATCAGGCCAGAGACCGGGATTTGAACCCGTGGTCGCAGCAGTGAAAGTCCTGCACGCTAACCACTAGGCCACCAGGGGTCTCAATTAAATATGCAACACCAGTACAAATATTAGAGCAATAAAGCATTTGGCAATACAGGAAAGCAATATAATACAGGACAAATAAAACTATCTGATGGACAGAAGAATAAAAAATTAAAGTCAATCATTAAAGGACTCTTGGAGCTGATCCCTGTAAAATTTCTGCTGTGAGTTTCAGCTGGAAATGATGCCACCAATGCTGTAAGCACAAAGTAGCCACAAGAGATGTCTGCATGAGTTATGGGCCAACACTACCTGCAAAACATTTCCAAGGAGACACTGATGCTGTTACTCTGCAGTTCTCGTCACCTGGCTTTTAAAAAAACTTTTTGATGGAAAAACTGAAAGCAGATCGAAATTCTCTGCAAGCAGAGAAGGGCTTGCAGGTTCCCCAATGTCGGGGGTTGACAGAGAACCTGTCAGCAGCCTGGCACTTATCGACGAAGCAGTCGATGTTGACCAGATCAAAGTGTACCCCTGAGATGGACTGAAAGAGGGGACTGAGGCCCTGATCCTGACTATATACTGATGCATCCTGAAGAAGCTGTCCCGTGAGAACAGGAACATTGTCTCATGAGAACAGAGACCTGTTTTGGAAAAACATCAACATGAGAGAAAAATAAGAGCAGGTGCTCAGGACTGTTGTGGGAACCTCACAGGGCTGTTTTGAGAAAGAGCAAAGTTGTTGTGAGAAAGTAGAGTTTAGAAAATGCACCTATTAGCTGTAAGAATTCTGGTGTGTGAGTTTGAACTGTCCTACCCGTGTGGATTACGTGTGTTCAAAAACTGTACTTAAAGGGACTGCTAAGCAGCCCCGGTGTGCTGTCTTTTTCCTGGAAATAAACTTTGTTGGAACCTTTTTTATGTCGCACGGCCGTTTCTACCGCGACACCCCAAAGGCACCACTGCAGAAGGGGAAAGCAGGAGAGCTCAGCTTGCTTATGCCAACACACTGAGATCTGCACGAGGACACACCTGCCACGATTAAACACCAGGAGGGCAAACCAGGACTATGAACGAAATGAAAATTTATGCTCAAAATCAGAATACAGCAACCGGATTCTTAACAGTTTCCAGAAAGCACCAGTAACAGCAAAAACCCCATAGCTGCCTAAGCTGCTCCTGGACTCCTTCCTGGCAGGAATCGTGTCCCACGGCGCCTGCAGCAGCAGCACAGCTGACCCAGTGACACAGACTCCTGCTTTCACTGGTCTGATCAGTGCTGCTGCAAACTCAAAGCACTTCTGTGCTCACACAGATCACTTGTGCCACACATACATTCCTTCCCTAAGCATCTGTTGCACAACAGTCACAGCAGTATCAGCTGGTTAAGCTCCAAGACAGATGAAATTAGAATCCACAGAACAGCAAGAAAGAGAACAAAGATTCTTTTCATTATGTTTGACACTGATATTTTAAATTAAAAAAAAAAAAAAGAGGAGCTTCATTTAAATGTGTCCATTTAAATTTACATTTTCTCCTTTTACCTTAGAAAAGGCTTTACCTGGACAACTAAGTAAAATTGTCATTCTTTAAGAAGCCACTATCCACACACAGCACTTTCACTATCATGGATATGCTCGTGTTCTGAACAGCAAGATCTTATTGCTGCTTTTATGCACCTCATTCCCTGACTTGGGGGTAGCAGGGGAAGAGAGGTAACAGTAACATTTTGTCTCATTCATATCTTACTCAGTTTCCAGCTATCAAGATCTCTTCTCCACGGTGTTCCAGTACCCAATGCTCTCCTTTTTAACCTCAAGAACTGGTACAACTTGTAACTTCCATTTCCTCAGATGAGAGAAAGCAAAAAAACACCCAAAGCAGAGTATCCTTCTCCAGGGCACAAGCTACTCGTTCATCAAACACTATTACAAAAATCAAACCATGAGCTCAATTTGTGATCAGCTTGCAGCAACAATCAAGAGGTTCAGCTCAAAATGGAAAGTTTCCTGGATTAGTTACACACAAACAGGAAGGAGATCCTTACCTTTCTGACTTCCACACTCCAGAGCAGCTATTCCTCCATGGACTGACAGAGCCAAGGCTTCACTGGGAGATATTCTAGCACAAGGCAACAGATTTTAGCACCAGCTGCAAGCAGTGGCAGATCCAGGCCCTCACACAATGCAGGCATGAATCAACCAGAGGGATCATTGCAGGCAACAAATGGACTAGGCCAAAAATGTGAATATGTGTACATGCTATTATTTAAGTTTAGCCTGAGGTCATAAGAGGTTGGCTTTCTGCTAACTAAAGGTCTCTCCAGCACAATCTGAGTGTTAAAAGACAAAACATAAGTGCAGTAAGTAAATAACTGCACAAAACCTGAAGAAGTTTGTGCTCGCAAACTACTTACAAATTCTCAGGTCCCCAGCACTTCTTTCTTCAGAGATCACCAACAAGCTTCTGTTCTGTTTTGTGGTTCTTTAGAAAGGACAATGCCCAGGAGAAAGTTTTATTCCTTCGGGTCTGGCTCTTACTTTACAACTGCTGTCAGAACAGGCTGAACCTCTGAAGTTGTGATACACGGTTTGTTTTACTTCCCACGTGCCAAAACAGTAAGCATTAGGAAACTAAATTATTTTAGCACAGAAGATACATCAAAAGTATAACAAGGCTTTACTCTGCTCAGTCTGCTCTCCAGAATTCAAGCCTACCTGAAGTTTACTCTGTTTGAACAGCATTTCTTCTAATGCCTGAAGAAGAAATCTAGGTTTGCTCAGTGAGGAAACAGAGGAGGATCCCTCCTCACCCCAAGGACACAAAACAGGAGAAATCATAACCTTGAGACATTTCTGAAAGATAGGAGCCACTGATTTCTATTTTCAAGATATAGAAGCAAAAAGGGGGCAAAGAAAATAAACAAGACTTAAACTGGAAGCAGATATTTTTAATTAATTAGGCACTTCTAAAAGATGATAACCTTTCCCCAACTGGCTTTTCCAAGACCACACCACGTGGTCATGCAGCTCAGTTTTGTTTGCAAACAAGAGGAGCAGTAAATGATTAATGTCCTCTTGATTAACTGATGCTCAGTTTGCAAAATGTTTTGATTATGGGCCTGGACATGCAGGCACCACAACAGGGGAATTAATAAAGGAAGAACACATCTGTGGACAACATTCTGCACAGGGAAATCATACTTAAGTGCATGTAACAGCAGAGCACTGAATGCTGCTAGGGTGGACTTCAGGATCCAAATATTCTTTTCAGAGGTACTTAGATCCATGTTTTCACTCTGTTTATGGATAATCCCAACAACACACAAATGGGGAAGAATCATTAAGACTGTGCAACAGCAAAATTATCACAATGTATCCCTGTGAAAAGTCTCTGAGAGCTGCCTTCTATATTCTTAGTTTTAATTTTTTTACTTTTTAAAATTATTTTACATAAGGCAACACTAACAATTCCAGCAGAAGAAAGGTTATAACAATCTACAAAGGCACCCATGCAGGTCGCAGGCATTCTCTCAGAACAGAAAAAGGGCTTCATGGGGAAAAGATTTGGGAAAAACATTTAAATAAAATTCTATGTACAACTCCACACTTGTAAGTTCTGAAACAAAAGATGACAACTGACAGCATGAGATTTGTTACTGTCATCTGGCTACAGGGACTCTGACACCAACAATCCCCACAACTCTCATGACAAAAGCACATATAAGAAAATACAAGGAAAAAAACTGAGATGAGGATCCAGACAATATTCTGCCTAAACCTACACATCACACATGGATGTAAGGAAGACTCCAATATCCTTGCAACTCATGGAAGTATCTTCTGTAGGCATTAAGTGCCAGAGTCGAAACTGAACAGCCAAATCAAACCCAAGATGATCAAACCATTCTAGAACAGGTTTTTAACAAGTGAGGGGTGACAAAGTACCAACTGTTGCAGAGGAACAGCCTCCATATCCATGGAGCTGAGGACTTGGTGCATACACACATTTGCTTTGCAGAGCAATGCATAGAGGACTGACATTTGGAGAAGAGAAGGCAAAACTGGTCTCCCATTGAACTCCTGACTTTCTCATTCAGGAAGAAAACACTGCTGAGAGAACATTACCCTGTATTATTGTAAAGCCATTAATAGACAACGAGGATCTTTCCTGAACAAGACAAACAACATCTTAGTCTGGTTTGAAATTCAGCTTTCAGAGAGATGGGTACAGTCTTCCTCAATAACACCTGTGATGGCAACATATTCAAGAATAATCATTCTTTTCTGCACATCACACATCAATATGCACCGTTGCTATAGAAATGGTGCTAACAGGAAAAATCTATCAGCCCAGGAATTGCCTGTGTTGGTACAACTACTGAAAACTACAACAGGCATTTGGGGAAGAGCTGGATCTTCTGCCTGTGTCACTGTCCCCTGCAGTCATCCATGGAAGTGTGTCAAGCCCAAAGCATCCAACTTCTACAAGCAAATAATACACAAACCAGTGAATTATTTACCTGAGCATCCACATCTTCCCCACATTTCTAACTCCCTTTGGAAGAGCCTCGGTAATCAGGCGACTAACAAGAGGGCTGATAGAGACCTAAATACCCATACTTCAATATTAAAGGCTTTTTTTCACTCAAAAAAACCCTGACCACCACAGCATCTGCCTAATAAAACATAAGAAAACGAGCAAATCCAAGTTAATTCAAATACACCTCCAACAAAGTGAATGGATGCTGGAACCTCGTTTCAGTGTTTAAGAACAATCAGACAAATTCAGGGGATTTGTCAGTGACCTGACAGGGGATTTGTCAAAGTGTCTGAAACTGCAGACCAACCAAGTGTGTTCATTTCAACAGAAATCATTCAGAGTAAAGGTTTTCATGAAGGAGGACTGTTTATTTTTTAGATGGCATAAAACATTTTTCTTGTTATCATAACAGAAATGTACAGTGGACTACAGGGCAATCTTGTGTCTGCCTTGAGTAATAAAGAGACAAATTTATCTGAAGGCCTGAGATTCTGGTAAACCCACCTTACTGCTCTGTGCAATAACAACAGTTGAATCACCAGCAAAATCTAAATGTGATTTCAGGTAAATGGACAGTATAAATGAGAGCCCTGCAGGAGCCATTTCTAAGCCATCTATCTACATTATTGATGAAAGGATCTGCTCTAAAGAAGGAATGACATAATAAACATCTACAGAGTTTGTATAACTGATTTAGAACACAATGCTTTCCAGAAATACACTGAGATGTAGCACAAGCATTAATCTGAAGAGCACAGCTGGCAAAGAACAAGAACCAACTATGCAAAAACACTAATAGACTTCTAATGGTATTAAAGGCAAGCCTCAAATTCTTGTTACTAAACAGGGAGAAAGAAACTGCAGGGGAAAGATTAATGAAATGCCTTCAATACAGTCTGTCAAGCAGGATTTCTAAGATTATTCCAGCACTGTGAACTCGGCACAGGATGTTCACAAGTGATATCCTACCCAGCTACTTGGATATTTGAGCTATTCAGTGGATGACTGGATAATTACCACTCAAACATATCCTTAAGCTTATGAAATGCAGCTGTGTCCATTTCTGCCAAATTAATGAATGCAGACATTAAAAACCTATCTAAGTGCAGGTATGTGCAGGCTGGTCCAAGAGCAGTGACAGAGGCAGCCTGTACACAACATAGTTTTGACAGAGATTTGGAGGAGAAAGGTGTTTTGAATGTAAATCAACTGTTTTACAGCAGACTTAGGTATTTCTTCTAAAGGAAGTCATGCCATTTAACGGTTCATTTAACTAAAATGAGAATTACATTCGCCTTTGTGTTAATCTTTTAACTGATAAAAAGTAAATCTAGAATGCCAGAATGCAAGTCCACAGCATGAGATGGCAGGATGTTGCAATTAGGAATATAAAACCCGTTATCAAGTGACCATTCAGTGATGTTAACTGCATCTTTAAAAAGCTCAGACTGCCACCTTCCAAAAGAATCCCTTATGAACTGCTACTTATGTCGGTACTAATGGCCAAAACCTCTAATCTTTGACCGGAAAACGCTTTGTTTTCTTTTCTAGGATGGCCAAAACCATCACGGTGATTAAGTAGTGCAAAGTTCTGGGAAACCACAATTAGAACTAAAGCAAAGATCCTCAGATCCTGGAACACCAACCAGGCGAGTTTTTCTGTTCCTGGCAACTTCTGGTGGGACACCTTGCAGGAATTCTGCCCTTAATTTAGCACAAAAGTCTTTCCTTCCCCCTTCTACAGAGAGGGGATCTTCTGGCCCAGACTAATCAACAGCACTGGTTTTGTCTTGGTGAAAGCTATTGGTCATTCTGGACAAACCAGTGAAAGCCAATTCTTCACCTCATCTAAATGAAAATACAACACTTCTTTGAGACCCTGCCGTGCCCTGTATTGCTGCATTAAGAGTTACAGCTAAAAATACAAAAAATAAAATTCAATACAAATATAAAAACTGAAAATTCAGCTACACAAACACACACACAGCTTGGCTAAGATGAGCATTTTTGCTGTCATGCAAGATTCACCTTGAATAGGAGGAAAAGCATGAAAAAAAAGGTGATGACTAAGACAGAACTGAAAGGAATAGTTCCTAAGTATTTGGAACGAGTAGCCTAAGTTACAGTTTGGACAAGGATTTGATCCTGCTTCATCATTATTGACATTAAATTGTCCTTGTCCTGGAGGCACAAGGAAATCTGTCAATAAGAAAATATAAGTGGACACTGCACACTGAAGAGGGAGCAGCCTTGCTGGAAGCAACAAAAAAGCCCCAGTGAAGAGAAAGATGTGTTGGAAAACAAGGTGAGGCAGGAGACCTGGACAGGGAACTCAATTAAAAATATATATTTAAACTAAATGAACTAAGATCTTTCAGTACTGTCTCAAAGCCAAGATCAACCATATCAGTGAATTAAAAGAAACAAAACACAAAGTAGTAACTCCTTTCCCCATTCCACACTCCCAGGAAGTGAGTTGCCTCTTACCTGCTGAAAGAATGGCTGAAAAAGTCAATACCTCGGCTACACTTTGAAAACCCTTTAATCTTTTAGTTTCACATTCAGCCTGCCAAGCAGGGGAGGTTCATGCTGGTCACGCTGTTATTTAAACATAAACGAGAGCCAGCCACATCATAAATAGGGTATTAGTACCTCACTGCTGAAATACTGCTGAAGTCACCAGCCACAACATGGTGAGTGTGTTTTGGCAGGTGATACTTTTGAAACAGCTTTATCACTTAAAAGCAAAGGTATTTTAATGACCTGTACAAATTCATCTTTCACTACCTCCAAGACAACAGAGAAAAACCACCTCAGCAAAACCAGCAAACGTAACTACTAATTTACATGGAACATTTATGCAGGGCTTTACAGGATCTTTCTGACAGAAGAATCTAGTTTTTTCACAAACAGCAGGGTAGGGTTTTCCAGGTGAGTTGTGTGTGGCTGATCAACCCCACAAATCTGACAAAGCCAGCAGGGCTGCTCCACCAGAGACTGCTGCATAAACCAGCTCCCTCACTGAGGAACAAAGCAAATTCAACATCAACTCACTCTGCTCAACCCAGCCCCAGCCCCAAAAGAGAACACAATTCACAAATGGCATCTCCAACCTAGGCAAGACCCCTTTTTCTCTTCCAAGACGTGTTCTCTGACTTTGAGGATTAAAAAACATCAGCCTCATCAGCATTAGAGACAATGCTAATTGTGAATTCCAAAAGACAGCAATTTTCTTCCTGTAAGCAAAGCACTTCTACCAACTTTAGGAGAATCATAAATACAGAAAAAGCCACAAAGAAACAAAGATCAGCAAGTTTAATGATAAGATCACAGAAACACACCCAACTGCCCTGGGGAAAAAAAGATATCCAATTCCATTAATGACTTGGAATGCAAGAGGGAAAGATGACACCACAGAAAAGAGACCAGCAACAAAAAGTTCAGTTGCTGAAGCCCATCACTTCTCCTCATCCTCCCTCCCTCACTCCGAGTAAAATCAAGATGACACCCGTGACATTCAGCACCAGGCACACAGAAATGTGACACCTGAAAGCAACACAGAACTCCAGCGCACCCCAAGGCAGCAAGGGAAACCTGTATTTTCCTGTTCCCTGGAGAGATCTCACCTCTGTCCATGTCCTTTAACTCCACTACTGCCTCATTGTGTTCTCCAGATTATCATTTCATAGAAAGAGAGGAAGGAAAACTATGTAAAATCATGGATTTTTTTCCTAGGTCCTGACAATAAGAGCTAGTTTTAAAAAAAATAAAATAGATACAGCTGAAATAAAGCTCTAAACTGTTCCGCAATATACCTTTGTTTACAAATGAGAGATTTAAGCAAAGTTTTGTGGGTGCAACAGCTCAGCAAGACATCTTTCACATCAGCTACTTGCATTATTAATCAAACAACCTTCCCCTTTTAGCAGTATCACTTACCAGAGGCCAACTAGATTTCCATGTCTAACAGCCTAACACAAACACTGCACATCTCTGAATTATATCACCATATAGATCTGCACAAGAGATTGCACATTTTTCCAAAGCTATCCTTTATTATAAAAGGCTTTTTGGCCTCAGCAATACCCTTTCAATTAATGTCTTGACTGTCTGACAAGTTGTAGAACTCAGATCAAGAATTACTCTTCAACAAAACCACATCAGCCTCAAATCAACAGCACATATACCTTTCTTTCTCTTAGTCTAAACTTGTTTAAGAATTCATAGCCATTTTGCATGTTTGCTGAGTTTCTCTAGAAGCCCTGACATAATGTCACTTTAAGTACTTTAAAACTTTCTGTTGTACATATAATAATAATTTGGGACCTTGTAACAACAAATACACAAATACTTTTTCCCCCTCTCTCTCCCAGTCATACAGCATTTGTGACCAAAACCAGAAGGGATTAAAGCAGTTCCAATTGCTGGTCTCTAACAGAATTTTAAACATCTCTCCTTAATAAACCCATGTCCCTGAATACCAGCTTATACACAGCTATAGAAATACTTCTTGGAAGATAAATTAAATTACCTTATCTGGAACATGAACTAGGTCCTAATTGAAGAAGCCTTCCCACCACTAAGAGCCTCAGAAAAGAGTCAAGATTGACTTCTCAGAAGTATTAAAGGCAAGTCGCAGCATGAAACACAGTTCAAGTTCTATCATCACACAGACCCTTATCCACATTAAAAGAAGCCAGCAAGTTAATTAAGTACAAGGGCAAGCCATTACATGCAGACACTGAGGAAGCCACCCACAAGCAGGTCCTAAAGCACTCGATCTGCTGAGCTGCCACTCCTCAAAGGAAACAAATCCTGTACCTCAAAAGTAGGGTTTTTTCACTTCATGTTGCTTTAATATGCCTTCAGGTTTATAAAAAACTGCACCTCTGGCACCCACCAAGGTTGCCTTTTCGGTTCATCTCCTCACTACAACTTGGTTAACACCATTTTCCTCTCCAAATTGCTTTAAAACTCTTCCAGGTGGACACTTTGACCACCTGAATAGATACTGGCAGTAAAGCAGAACAACTTCCACAAATAAAATAATCTTTTGCCAGTTACACAAGGGTACAAAAAAGAACCAAAGAATCACAGTTTCATTCTGCAGTTAGATTTGGTACTGCTACCTCAGTACATTTGTAACAAAGACCTTGTCCAATGTAACACAATGTATACTTGCTTAAAGCACCATTAAAAATGACCTGTTACCACGACTGGAAATGCCATAGACTGGATCAGAAAGAAAGTTACTTCTCTATTAAAGAGAAGAGCACTTTTGGTGAGGCATATCACTAAGAATACCAAAATCTATTATCAAAGAGTTATCTGGCAAAATCTGCTCACAATAAATCCAAAACAGGCTCAGACTGGGAGGAGAAAAACAAAAATCCCAAAGGAGGATTATAAGAAATTATGTACCCTCAATAGGGCAAACAAGCAAAGGGTGGCCAGCCAAGCACTTTTCAAGCAAAAACATTTCTACGACAGAGGAACATTTGCTATAATCCCATAAATAAAATGGAAAACAGTTTCCTAAGAAATCACACACCTGACACCATCCATGTTCAGCACATTAAAAAGCAACAACAATAAAGCCTTATCCCTAGGTCATGTTCATCCTCATCCTTTCTTAAGGCAGACCTGCAAGGCTCAGGTTACACCTGCCCTAACAAACACCAAGTTTTGGGCTGCCCACTGTCCAGCACATTCATGGCTCTTGGAAGCACAGGGTCAGTGTGTAGCTAAGCAGAAACCTTGCTAATCCTGCTGGAATTTTGCACCCCGAGCTTCAGATCAATTCAACTGCACTGAAGAACTCAACTCAATAGGTTCTACTCTTACACATTATTCTTTTCCAAAACGCCTGCTGGCATATTTCCATAAAAGTCTGATCAATAATAATATCAAAATTATTTAAAGGTACTTACCAGAGGAGCCTGATGACTAACGCCCAAACAAACTGGTCAGTGCAAAAGCAGGTGACTAATACTCTAAAAATAAACGAGAGAGCTGCCACTGCTCAGGTGGACTCACCAACAAAGCACATGGGAAAACTGGCTGGTAATCAAGGACAGGGCTGTTGGCAGAGTGGTCTGGCCCTGCCAGCAATAGCAGCACTGTTCAGGTGCCCTTTAACCACACACAGCAAGGTAATTACGAGCCAGAGTAGGAGAGGAAATACAACAATTGTGAGTCATTCGCTTACCCATGTGCTTTATCAATACACTTCATGATGTCAACGTTACTAATTAGCGACAGCACAAAACAGGAATGCAGTAATGGGAGAGAGAAAAGCCCAAAACTTTGGGCCTTTTTATCTTTCACCTATTTAGCACTTCAAACAATTTGTGAGCATTTTGAAATCCAAAACATACAGGTAAGAAACTGGGTGATGCTACCAACATCCTAACACTTCACAGCTGCTGATTGCAGGTGCTTTTGGAATCCTAAAATACAGCACAGACTTGATCTGGGCTTGATCAGCTCTACTACCAAGTTTCCAGTAACACCATCATCTCTCCCAGCTCACTCCACCAAAGATGTAATGATGGGAGAGTTTAGCTCTGTGCAAAAGGAGTCTCCAGAAATGCCACAAGGATCCCAAAGTGCCTCAAATTTTTCAGCATAAAATCTGAAACAAAGTTTTTCCCAAGTTCACAAACCTGGAAACGCAGGAAGGGATTCCAGATAACCAGAAATTAGCACTCCACAAGCTCAGCTACAACCAGTTCAGGGGTCAACTGATCCCCTTAATTGATTTTAGCAGGTTTATGGGAACTCTGATTTTATATTTGCCATCGTCTCCACCACTAATGCTTTTTTCCATTCCCCTCTCTGCCATGACATTAACACAAGATTTTGTATGGCTGAAGAACAAACAGTTTTGGGGGAACTATCAAACTGAAACACAAAGCAAGGAAGGGGGGGTGGGGGGAAAGCTTAATTTCTTAGCTGGGTAAGTTCCCTGAGGCAGTTCTCTCTACCAGTATCTCTGCCAAACCAGTGTGAGAAGTGAGCAGTCAATAAATAAGCTGCCCCACTGCATGTGGGGTCACAACCTAATTCAGTCACAAACTGATTTAAATTAGTGGAGGACCCCAAAGTTATCAAGCAAGTGACAATTATGAGCAATTAGAATATAAAGCAAACAACCTGGCAATAAAACAGGTGGACTAGAAACAATTTTTCAAAGCACTTATAAATTTGAGTTTTACATGAAACTAAGTCTCAAGTCACCTGTGCTCACACACATCCCCAAATTCAGATATGAAACTTATAAAGAAAAACAAAGTAAATTGAGACGTTCAGCTTTTCACTGGAGGCTTCTGCCTGGCTCTACATTAATCTGAAAAGGATGTATCACAGCAGAAAATGTGCTTTGTACTAGTCCTGTCTGTTCACTTATTAGTCTAAGTACAGTCACTCTGTGACATTATACCACTAATTCTAAATCTAAATGAAAATATAATACTATAGTGTAGACAATTACCCCATATCCTAGGCATATTAATAACGTGATAAAAGGAATCCAATATACAAACTGCATTAAGATCACTTTCTCAGGATCTCTGCCAGTTTTATTTAGCCACTATTATCTAAGAAATACACCTTTAACTTCTGAAAAAGATCAATATCCTTCTTCCTCGGCACCATCAATCTGAGCCCATTTCAATGAGAGCAGACTCCATTGTCTCAAAGATGTCCCTTAATGAATAATGAGGGAGGCACAAATCAAACAGCTTTTAATGCCACACTACTCCAGCAATGGTCAGAGCACTGATAGCCAGTCCTGGGTCACTTCAGATCTCACTGATTGCTGCCAACCCCACAGCTCCATTAAAGAGAGGTGACACACACATATCCCAAAGCACAAGTGCCACTGAGATGGCTCCAAAGCCAGCAAAACCTTCTGCACATATTTTGCCTCCAAATCACTTTAAAACGGAGTTACAGCAGGAGAGCCAGAGTATCTCCAGCTTCTGCTCTCCAGCCCTGTTACACATTCCTTCTCTGGGCACTTCAGCCCTGGGGCAGCTGACCATGGACACACAGGACAAGAGTGTAAGTCAGGAGACTCGAGCTCCAAGAAATTACTAAATTGGACCAACCACTTTTTGGCAGAGGAGCTCACAGCAAGCTTAACAATCACACTCCCTCTCTGGCAGGTCTGCTCAGAGCTGGGCATGCTGTTTGCAATTCCTTAACTGACCCAGGCTCTCCTGGTTATATTGCCTTACTTGCACCAGGAACCACAATACGATCTAAACCCAATGGGAGGAAGGGAGGGATGACTTCCAGCCGATCTTTCCAGCTCTGATCAGGTGAGGAGGTCTCAGTGTTCCGGTGAAAGATTTAAAAAACTGATTTTACTGCTTCAGTATGATTGCTAAGAACAACTTATAAACATGAGTCACCAGAGGGCAGTAACACTTCTACTGAATGGCAAATGCAGTCCTTCAGTTAGGGAGGCTGATAATTACATCCACATCATCATGTATATTTTATCTGGATTGAACTTCAGCCAGCTTGTTCCAATCCCTGTTCAAATCTCAACCACATGTTGATGAGGCACTGAGCTACATTAACTGTTGTGATCACACTTGCAATATATGGGAGAGACTCCCAGTCTCCCCAGACAGACCAGAGAAAACAGGGCAGGGAATAAGGGCAAAGCCTCCAGGACCTGCAGGGTACACAGCTGCTTATTCTCCCAGCTTTACCTGAACTGTCATTCCTGCAGTCAGGACTGTAAGACAACAAAGAAAAGGGAAAGAAAAGGGAATCCTTTCCCTAAGGAAAAGTACACATTAAACACGGAGGCTGTCATTTCTCTGCACTAAACTTACAGACATGGAAAAAGTTACACTGGCAATAAACTGGGATAGGAAGGACTCTGTGATCCATGGGGATCTCCATGGGTTCAAGGAAGACACACTTGTGCCATACAACTGTCTACAATCCATCTGGAAGCCCGTAGGGAGGTTTCCAAAGACAGCTCTGAGTGTACTAGAGCAGCACACCTCAGAACAGTCCAGAGAGCAAACATCAACCTTTTATGCACCTCGGGAGCACTACATTTTAAAATACTTTGTGCTGACTCACTAGATTTCCCAGCATTTTATTTGCTGTACTGTAAGACTCGATGAACAGCTCCTTTTCCCCAGACAAACTCTGCTAGAAAGTGAAACCCAGACAGGGAACAGCCTCCCTCAGCCTCAGGTGGGTTCAGTGACCAACATTTACACCATTCTGACCTCTGAGTCACGGCAGCAGCTCCAATGTTCACTACACACCAGGCTGCAGAATGTAACCTTCCCTTTTATGACTTTGGGCCATCCTCTCCTTGTTCCCCACCTTCTGCACCTCACAGAGCTCCTCCTGATTGCCCAGGGCCAGCGCTGGGAACCCTCTGATACCCCACAGCAGTGGGGACACACTCCAGCTCCCATTTTGGATGGACCCTTCCTGCTGGGCAGAATCCCAGGTGGGACCACCTTGCCCACAAGAAGGACTGCAAAGCCATTTTCCCTGGAATCCTACAAGGCCTTTAAGGATCTTTGTAAAGGAAAAAAAGAGTTGCAATCACACATCTACAGATTAAGACACACTTCCAGCAGTCTTTTAGGGTGATTAATTAATGAACAGACAAAACATGAAACCCACAAAGCTTCTGTTCATGCAATAAATATGAGACACACACACTTATAATTTCTACTGCAGCAGTTCCAGGTATTTAAATATAAAGGTTATTAACAGAAAGGTTCTTGTTATTTTGAAAATGCATTTCTAAGTATCTTTTCCAACAAGGGCTTTAAACAAACACTGAAAACAGAAACATAGCATGCTTTTAATGTCTTATACTTTGACAAAATGCAAACAATTACACTCCCCACCCCTAAAGGACATTTTCAACTCAGCTTTACTTATTGAATGAAAGGAGGAGCCCAAATGACTCAGCTTCAAGCAAATATAAAGGAAAAGATTAACCCCTAATCTCAATGAAATAAAAAATAGTGGAACAAACTGATTAAGATGGAGGTGTGGCTTGTCAATTCAAATCTTTGAATATGCAAAGACACATCAAGCAAAACATTAGCACACCATGACTTCATTAGCACACCATGACTTCATTAGCTTTCTGTACAAACACAGCCAATTTTAAAAATCAAAGTTTACACAACTAGCTAAAGTTAGCCCTGTATCTTCATTCTTGTTCATTAGTGCTGAGCAGCATCAAGATCAATAAAATATCTGCACATTGGCATTTTTAATCTACACAGTGACCAGGCAAGATAAAAGTGCAGGGAAGGAAAAAGATCCCTCCACAATTCTGCAGGAAAAAAACCCTAAAATTCTACAGGAAAATAATTCCACAGGAAAAAATCAAAAATACCCCACTGCTGAGTAAACAGGACAACCTCATGAAGAGGCTTTTTGAGGGGGGTTTTGTCTCCATTAGACTGAGGAATCAAACATTTCTCATCAAAATCCAGCAACACAAATTCTAAGGTAGAATATTTCCCAAGGGGGCTCACAGGCACCAAGTGACAACTCACAAGTGACTGCCTGTCCCCCATCTCAGCCATGACCCACCAGCATTTCAGTGCAGAACACTCCTCCAGCTGTGCTGATGGGAATATTTCATTCCAGACTAGCTGGAGTGTTTCTTTACATGCAACCCAAACTCTAAATACAGATGTCACCAGAGGGCACCCTCTCAATTCCAGTGACCCAGCTTCAGCCAACTCCTGAGCAGGACTGCAGACAATCCACAGGAGGGATGTGCAGAGGCTCTGCAAAGCAGGAAGAGTTCTGCTTCTGCAAGTGATTTTCTTTAAAATATAAAAAACCAGACCCCACATAAATAAAAAAAAAATTTAGTTATATAGCCTAGAAACGTTTAGCAGAGTAACCAGGGGCACTGCTAGAGAAAACCACAAGCAATTACCAACTTCTGCAGGATGTTATTCTGTGGCACTTGATGGTGCCAACTCACTCCAGCTGTTTTGGTACCCATGTGGATCATATCAGCTTACAAAACCAGGACCCAAGCCAGTTCAGCTCATGCAGAGGTGCCTATGGAAGTCCTCTGGCTCAGTTATCATAAATCACCTTACAATAATACATGAAAAAAATGCATCTATGTTGTCAAGAGAAAGCTATGGGAAACAATATCTTTTCCTACTCCTCGTTGTTCTGTATCTGAGGTTAAGAGGGTCAAAAAGTAAACTATTTGCACGAAAATGATACAAAAGTATCAGCAGTGAGTAGTTTTCAACCTTTGGTCCATGTATTATTTCTAATGGCCTGCTGAGACCTAATAAAGTTTTAAACCAAACACCTGGTGAGTTGAAGTTCATTAAATAAAATTATGCAGTAAAAAACACAATAGGTCTGTATGTCAAAAAGGGTCTCAATCCACTGAATAGCAAGTTAAACCCAATTTGCTTAGAAATAAACACCACCATAATACAACTAAAATGAAGTCAGCTGCAGAGGCAAGCAGTGATAAGGAAAAAAAAAAAGGGAAATCATCATCATGCATCCTATATTTTCCAGTCTTGAGAAAAACTCAGAAGCCATAGACCTATAAAACATGTGATTGCTTGGCTATCCACCTATCCCATTGAAATTAAATAGTTTCCATCTCTTCTAGCCATCTGTCATAGTAAAGCCCCTCAATTTAGCACAGGAAAAGGGGTGGAGCAGGAATAAGACCTGTGCAAAGGCATCATTTGTCAGTATAAGGATCCCTCAAATAGTGTCAGTATAGGGGACTCTCAAGTAGATAAACACACCCCTGGAATTTCACCAGGCCTGTACTAAACACAGAGAGACTCCAAAGTTACTCCAAACTATTACCTGTCACCACCACTCATCGTGGTTTCAAACACATCTACAGAATTGCTTTTCCAGCATCTGCTGCCAGAACAGAAATAATGCCAAACACTCCTTGTGTCAAACAAACACCATTTATTTGTTCATCCTCTGTCTAATGCAAGGCAACCTGGGGCTCTGAAATTACCCTGGTTTATATAAAAGCAATGCTATGTGGTGTTGATACCTTGCCTACCCACCCTGCCCGTGCCCTGTCCCTCCTGTCCCCATCCCTGTGTGCTGCTCCGTCCCTCCTGTCCCCATCCCTGTGTGCTGCCCTGTCTCTCGTGTCCCCATCCCTGTGTGCTGCCCTGTC